>NW_027530683.1:2311098-2410317 GCF_008692635.1 Crocuta crocuta
TAAATTAGATAATGCACTCTATATGAACAAGGGATATACACTTATAAGGAAAGTCTACATCATTTAGATAAGTGCTAACAGCCGCTGCTCAGTGTTAGTTTCTTTAGAAAGATACATGCTAACAGTAAACTTCAAAATATTTACTTCAGATTTTTCAAGAAAGGCTGTGGCTTGCCCAAAAGCATAACTTTTATCAGCATCTTTCAAGCCTGCCAAATCACATTGCCTATTTGGCCAATTCAGTGTGCATAATATTAATTTACTGTGTGCCACAAAGGTAGTATGCCTTAACTGTTATTAGGGGAAAGCATAATATATTTGATTTCCCTTTATGAGTCTCACATTGCTTATAATTCAGTAGGGCTACCACATTTTCTGGGCAGGCTATCAAATAGGATGTTGTAATGATTTGCTTGACTAGTAGAGTAGATGAAAAAGTATCAGTTCTGTCTGTAGCTGTTCTATTTTTGAATTTCAAATTTGCACAGTTTGAAACTATTCCTCTGTGATTCTCCTTAAAAAATAGATTCTTTTAAATTTTAAAGAGTTAAATATGTTATACAAAATCATTTAGGGTAATGGTTAGAACAGGGTTAGAAATTAAGAGAACAAAAGAGAAGTTTTGATTTAAGCTGAATATGCTAAGGAAGGGACTGTAGAACAATGAGAGTTTTGGTTTGATAAAAGGAAAACATAGGTTTTACTTGTAACCGACATCTTGGGGATATTTGACTGCCTCAATTCTTTGTCTGCATTGCTACTCCTTTGTAGCCCACAGAGATGTTGAGATGTTTTCTGCTTCATAAAATGTTACTTGACAAAATTATCTTTGGAATAATCCACTTATACTTAGAGGATAGGTGTGGACTCAGAACCTATCAGCAGACTTCCTGTTTACAGCATTATCATGGATTCCTTGAATGACTGGTTGAGTTCTCATTCTGTACACTAAATTCTTAAAACTTTATCTTCTATATACCACCAAAAAGGAATCTTATCATTGTAGATTTTATATATTGGGGTTTCTTTTTTCAACAAATATTTATTGAGCAATTTCTAGGTGTCAGGCATGTTTTAGGTACTTAGTGCCTACCAATGGACAGTACAGATAAAGATGTCTGCTTTGGTGAAGCTTATATTCTACTGGGGGAGACAGACAGAAAACAATAAATACAGTAAGTAAATAATGTACTATGTTAGAAGTTGATACATCCTATAGAAAAAGGAAGAAACAGAACAGCATGAAGAGTTTTAGTAGTGCTGGGGTAAGGAGGGGAAGGCCTCTATGTTAGAGTGGCAAGGGTTACTCATTGACCATGTGAAAGTAGTTGGCCAAGTAGAGACTGAAGGAAGAGCATTCCAGCCAGCAGGGATGGGAAGTGCAAAAGCTGAAAGCTGAAGTAGTCCTTGTGAGTTTGGGAAATAGTGAAGAGGTCAGTGTAGCCAGAGTGGAATAAGTGAGGAAGAGAGTAGAAAGGGAATTGGTGAGAGAAGGAGTGCAGTCCAGGAGTGCATATGGCTTTTCTCTGGAAGACATGGGGAACCATTGCTAACCAGAGGAATGGCATGAAATGACTTCCATTTTAAAAGGATCATTCAGGCTGCTGGGTGAAAACAGATGGAAGGGGTCAAAGGTGGATGGAGGGAGACCTGTTAATGAGGTGCTACAGTTAATCAGCTGAGAAATGATGATCATGACTTAGACCAGAGTGGGTGCAGTAGAGGAAGTGAGAGAAGGTAGAAGTATGGATTTATTTTGAAGTAGAGCCAATGGGATTTCCTGATAGGTTGGAATAGGATTTTGAGAGAAAGAGGAGTCCACAGTGAGTCTAAGGTTAAGCAGGTTGTTTTTTGCTTTGTGTTTTGCTTTCTTTTGTTTTAGTAAGGTGGAGAGGAAGAGGGTCCAGGCATATGAATTTTAAGATGTCTGTCAGATATCCAAGCACAGATGCCAAATAGGCAGTCAGATACTTAAGTCTAAGTTCTGAAAGTAAAGTCTAGAGTTAAAATGTAAATTGACAAGTTGTTAGCACATAAACATTGATTAAAACTATTGGTTGGAGTAAGATCACCAAGGGAGTGAGTATAGATAGAGAACTTCTTGAATGAGTTTCATGTATTTCATGCTGTTTACTCAGTGGGCCAATAAAGGTAATACTCCCTTGTCCCAAAGAACTCATGGTTTGTATTTGACCACACATCTTCACAAGTCCAGGAGGTGCTCTCTACATAGACTATAATGTCTGGAAATGAATACCACAATGTCTGGTAGGGAGTAGGAGAGAAGTGTAGAGAGACAGTTACATATTTCTATATATTACTAGCCATAATTTAGTATGATAAATGGTATTATTGGTATATGTAATAGAACTGTAATATAACATAATTGATAATGTAAAATATTATATAACTGTAATGGAATATATAATGGAATGGTGTATATATAATGCTATCTTTCATAGGGAAAGATAACAGTGAATTGACCTGGTGATAAGAAGGCAGAGTAAATTTAGAATACTCTGTTCTCTAATGTTTCTTAGAGCAGATTAATGTATAATAACATTGTTTATAGTTAAAATTAAGACCTTTAACTGAAAGATCACTCAACACTGGCCTTTAATAATCTGTTTGAGTCTACTTTCAGGCACCTAGTTTGTCTTCCACATTCTCCCATCCTATTGCTAAAAAGGTTACTGGAAAAAAAAAAAAAAAGGTTACCGAAGCCCATTGCAACACTGTTCATGAGTGAGAGCAGCAGGGGCAAGCCAGGAAGGCAGGCACAGGAATACATTCTAGGTTTCTGTACTTTCAGATTCCATTAGGGGTCAGTAGGGGTGGTTTATGTCCTGTGGTCATCAGTCCATCAATGTAGCAGGACAGTCTCCATTGTCCCCTCTCTGTGACCCAGGATGTAAAGGGGTAGGGAAAAAAAGTCTTTTGCTTTATGTTGTAAGCATTTAGATCTCTAAAATGAAAAATAACCATCCCATCATTTCTGGGAAGTGATTCCTTCTATGTGATTTTTCTATCCCAGCTCTCAGGAAAAAGGCTATCATTGAGATGAGATATCTATTGGTGATCATGGGCAAGTAAGTGAAAACTGTAGAAACTGCCTCCTGGGAATAGATCCATGGATATATTTAATTTTTAAGTCTCTCTACCTCACAGAAATCAGCTTTGTGACCAAGGACAAGTAATTTCAAATATAAAGCACACTCAAACTACAGATGAATTACAATTTTACTTTAAAATTGTTAAATATGTGTCTGTGTTTTCTGTCATTTGTTTTATGAGCACCATGATATAGTTCCTTGAAGAAAGTTGGCAATTTGGAATAAAAGTAAAGGTTTATGCAAGACTAGAATCGATACAGGACTTAAATAGCAATATTTTGCATGGTAAACAGCAGGACTAAATCCCTGGGCCTGAAAGTTTTATGCAAATTGCTATTCTCTGCTCAGTGTCTTCCCTTTACCTGGGAGACCCTTCTCAATGTGTCGTACCTGTGCCCACCTTTGAAGTCCTTCAGCCTTTCGGGCACCCTTCATAGTGATTCAGGCTAAGTCCCCAGCACCTGGCACAGCACCTAGCATGCACACAGCCCTCTTTACATACCAGCTGAACATCTGAGCATGTGTTAAACAATATTGCAGTTTTGTATTCAAGTACTTAATGCACTTTATTTCATGTCATTTTTACCAATATCTCTTGTTCTTATTTGCTTATTTGTATAATACTCAAACTAATGAAATAAATAGCTGCCAGTTCAGTTTATCTTGAGAATTACCTGAAATAATGGCAGGGGCAGTAACCCTAATCAGCTTTAATTTATTTATTCAACAAATTTTTATTGAGCTTATTGAGTGCCAGCCATCATGCAAAGTGATGGGATGCAAAGATGAATAAGGCAGGTGGAGTGTCTGTCCCCCTGGAGCTTCTAGGCAAGAAAAGAGACAGTTGCAGTGCTGTGTAATAACACAAGTTCAGGGCACCGTGGGAGCACAGTGAAGGGCACCCTTATCAGTGAGATTCAGGTTCAGGTACAATGGCACAAAACTCAAACAGCAGTAGTTAAAAAAAATGGACATTTTTCTCCAACATGAATGCCTGGAGGTAGATAGATCATATCTCCACAATGTTAAAGACTGCTTCTGTCTTGCTGTGTTGTGTGCCCTCCGTGCCCAAAGTCACTTCATTGTCCAACATAGCTGCTCCAGCCCTGGGTTCGCATTCCATCAGTAGGAAAAAGGAAAAGAGGAAAGGAACAGCCTCCCTACTTTTAAAAGACTTCTCAGAAGCTCAAGTACTCAAGTATGCAAACCGCTTTCATTTATGTCCCATTGGCCAGAACTTGGTCACACGGTAATGCCTACCAAAAAGGGAGGCTGTGAAATGCAGTATTTATTCTGGGCAGCCAGGAAGAAGAAGAGGAAATGAATACTAGGGGACAACTAACAATCTTTGCCTGGGATTTCTGGTAAGATGGTTGCCCAAATTGAGATCTGAACGTAAGTAGGATTCTCAGAAGAAGTACGTATGTGTGTCTTTACGGAACAGCATTTTAGAGGAAAGGAAAAGTCCAGAGAAATGAACACTGAGAAGAAACTGTTCTTTCACCAGGCATGATTAAATCACTGCATGATACTGTCTGTACTCTTCTTAGGAAAAGAGACGGGCTCAGGTTAAATCAGGGGAAGAGGATGAGGTCGATGGTCAGTGCAGTTTTGTGGTTCAGTAGGACAAGAGTCCTATTCAGGAAAAAAAAAATGGAGGCTGGGAAAAGGTTTGTGACAAGATCGTGTTAGTCCTTTTCCAGCAATACTGGCTCAGGTGAAGTCATGTATGTAAGCCAGTTCAAAGAAGGGATCATTTAGGGGAAATCTCAGGGTAAGGTTCAGGGACCAGCTAGCCTGTACCTTTCTGTGCTCATGACTGGGTCACATTACCAGTTTCATTTGAATCTTACAGAAATGGTCATAGTCACTGAAGTGGCATGGATCTGTAGGAACAATGAAAACATTTACAGTATGATAAATTCGCGGTATCGGTCTACTTTGGGCTTTCTTAATTTTCATAAATTCTGGCATTATAAAATTAGTCTTTTATCTAACTTAAGTAAGTCTTATAGCAATTCTTGCTAGCTTGTTATTTTGATAAATAAGTGGTGGCCTCAAAAATAACAAATGGAATATTTTGAACTTCCTTATATATAGCATGTTATTTGGGAAAATGTACTTTTTTTATATGTTTTTCTAATTATTTTCTTACTGTATTTTGGTTAAGTTTTGATTCTGCTTTTTATCCACACAATGATTAGAAGATACAAATAGTCCAATCCATTTAAAAATAAACATGTCTTGGGGAGCCTGAATGGCTCAGTCGGTTAAGAGTCCGACTTCAGTTCAGGTGATGATCTCACAGTTCGTGGGTTCGAGCCCTGTGTCAGGCTCTGTGCTGACAGCTAACTCAGAGCCTGGAGCCTGCTTCAGATTCTGTATTTCCCTCTCTGACCCTCCACTGCTCACGCTGTCTCTCTCTCTCTCTCAGAAATAAAAACATTTTTAAAAATTAAAATAAATAAATCAACATGTCTTGAAGATATTTTATCTCTAGACTGCCTATTTTTCTGGTTTTAAGATCAAACACAAAATTTAATTTTAAAAACAACCAGAAAGAGTTATAAGGAAAGCTCTGGTCTAAATCTATAATTATTAAGGTTCTCACTTTTTTTCATATTTCTTCTCAAATATCATGAAGCTATAAGCTTTTTTTTTTCAAGGAAATTGGTTCTATGGTTGATAGTTAGAAATACCATTTTTGTATTATGCATTGGTAGAAGAGTTTGAACCTTTTCATTTAGTGTTCATCTGTGGCTGGTGAGTTTAATAAATGCTAAGTTGTGAGAGTAAGCCTTCTAGGTCTCATTTGTTTTTGGACTCATGTGTCTTGAGTTGGCAATTAGGATGACGTACCAATTTCAAAGTCATCGTCTTGCCTATGTTAAACTTTCAGTGTTATGAGAAAAGAGAAATTATTAAAATCTGTGTCCTCTAACTTTTTATTTAGATAGTGACTTCATCCTAGATAATAGAATTGCTAAATAGTACACAGTGCAATTCAGTTTCCAGAGCTCACGTCTAGGCCTATGGCAACATAATTCATCTTGTTCTACTTTTGTGGTTATCTCCATCAATAATAATCAGAGTCTCATAGCCCCTAGCTACCCAGTAGAGGACAACAAATAGCCATTCTTACCCTGATGCAATCTGGATTTAACTCTGAACTCCGATTGAAAATCAGAACTTCCCTATCATTGCCAACATATCTATTCTTTCTGCTTATGATGCATTTTGCTGCTCACTTGAATTCTTCAACATCACTTGTTTTGATTAAAAACGACAATGAATGAACAACCAAGAGATTCTGGACTAAACACATAACATTTGATAATTTAAGTCATACTTTCCATTTGGCCAAGTTACAATTCAGCAGTTCATTTTATAGATGGGCATTAAGTCTTTCAGACTTACAGGTGCATGGGCCATCAGGCCATCTATGCTGTGATGAGAGATGGTGCTTTTACTGGGAACCAAAGGGTAGGGGTTGGAGCCTCAGTGCTCATGTGTTTGCAGTGAATATGTGATTGGGAGCAGTGCAAGGATTATTAGACATATTATTAGATTGTTGGGAGAACATGTTAAGCTGCTAATATCTAATTTCTTCTTAATATCCCTCAATATGGGGCGCCTGGGTGGCTCGGTCAGTTGAGCATCTGACTCTTGATCTCAGCTCAGATCTTGATCTCAGGATCATGAGTTCAAGCCCTGTGTTGGGCTTCACTCTGGGCATGGAGCCTACTTAAAAAAATAAAATAAGATAGGGGTTCTTGTGTGGCTCAGTCAGTTAAGCATCCAACTCTTGATTTTGGTTCAGGTCATGATCTCATTGTTTGTGAGTTTGAACTCCACTTCAGGCTCGGTGCTCACAGAGCACAGTCTGCTTGGAATTATTTCTCCCTCTCTCTCTGCCCCTCCCCTACTTGTGCTCATGCTCTCTTTCAAAAATAAACTTTAAAATAAAATGAAATTAATTAATTAATTAATTAATAAAATAAAATAAAAAAGAAGTACCTGGGTGACTCAGTCAGTTAAACATCTGACTTCGACCTAGGTCATGGTCTCCCGATTCCTGAGTTCAAGCCCCGCATTAGGCTCTGTGCTGACCGCCCAGAGCCTGGAACCTGTTTCAGATTCTGTGTCTCCTTATCTCTCTGCCCCTCCCCTGCTCATGCTCTGTCTCTCTCTCTCAAATATGAATAAACATTAAAAAATTTAAAAACTAAATACAATAAAATCAAATCCCTGAAAATGTCTTCAATGAACATGGAATATATTAAGAGTAAGAAAAAACAACCAAGGAGCTATTTTTAATATGATTTATTGTCAAATTGGCTTACATACAACACCCAGTGCTTATCCCAACAAGTGCCTTCCTCAATACCCATCATCCATTGTCCCCACCCCCACCCACCTGCCATACACCCTCAGCTTGTTCTCTGTATTTAAGAATCTCCTGTGGTTTGCCTCCCTCCCTCTCTGTTTGTATCTTTTTTCCCCTTCTTTTCCCCCATGGTCTTTTGTTTAGTTTCTCAAGATCCGCATATGAGTGAAAACATGTCCTTCTCTGACTGACTTATTCTTTCACTCAGCATAATATTTTCCAGTTCCATCCATGTTGCTGCAAATGGCATGATTTCATTCTTTCTCATTGCCAAGTAGTATTCCATTGTATATATAAACCACATCTTTTTTATCCATTCATCAGTTGATGGATATTTAGGCTCTTCCCATAATTTGGCTACTGTTGAAAGTACTGCTATAACATTGGGGCACATGTTCCCTATGCATTAGCGCTCAAGGAGTTGGTTTTTTTTATTTTTTATTTTTATATTTTTATTTCTTTTATAGTTTATTGTCAAGTTGGTTTCCACATAACACCCAGTGCTCATCCCAACAAGTACCCTCTTCTATGCCCATCACTCTCCTTCCCCTCTCCCCCACCCTCATAACCCCTCAGTTTGTTCAAGGAGATATTTTTTTAGAATATCTTTCACTTTCACCTTATGGCCTGTAAGATGAATTACAAGTACCTGAGCATGAATCTGACCCTGACCTATACACTTACAGCCCCGTCTCTTGCCATGTTCTGCCTTCAAACTCAGCTACTGGATTGCTTATCTTGTTCTTTCTTCTTTCCTTATTTTTGCATGCAGTGTCTCCCACATGCCTGATGCTCATTCTGACCTCTTCCGGCCTCGAATCCCTTTTCCACCTTGAATCCCTTTTCCACCTCTCACCCAACTCCAGGCTGGACCAGGGGCTTCTCTCTTCTGTGTTTCCATAAACTCTGGACATTGCACCTCCTCCCATGCATTCTTGTTTGTTCTTGTGCATCCATTCCCCTCACTAGACTGTATCCTCAATGCCAAGCACATAAAAGATAACCACTGTTAAGTTTATTGGATACAATGAATGTTTCAGTGCATACTAGAGGTTAGAAAATAATTTTAAGTAACCAGAAAACTGTAATAATTCAATGTAGTATCTACTTACTACCAGAAATGCCCATTAGCAAACAGGAAACAAGGACAATTTTGCAAATAGGTATACATAAACGTGAATAGATTCTCTGAATTCTGCTAGTTTTAATAAGTTGTTGGGATTGATAGATCCTGTGGTAAATTTTTTGAGAGATGCACCAACAGTGCTATTTGGTGTTTAACATGTTGCTTCTTTTCTAATGCCACGTTACTGGGAGAAACTGTGTCTTTGCTTTGCTAAACTGACTCTGAATATCTTACTACCTTATGCTCATGAGATGCTCATAAGTGCACTTAATAGAAGTGCAATGCTTGATAAGAACTATATTTTATAAGTCTCAGTTTCCAGGGTAAATCCTATTTATGGAATCAGAGCTTTAGCCTCTTCTAGCTAATAAGATAATCTTTAATTTAGAATTATAAGTAAAGCATATAGTACCTTAAAGGTACAATAGACCATTTAACTTTTCCCTTTACAGGTAAGGGACTCATGCCCCCAGAGGGAATTTTCATTCCCCAAAGGCAGTGGAATAAGAACTCTGGTCACCTGATTCTTACTTCATGGTGAATGTGAATTTTAAAGCTAGAGGAAATGTACTGAGACTTTCCTGGTTGCAAGGAAGAAACTCACCCACGCAATTCTGAGTAACAGATCTTATTCTGAAGTTAAGTGCTCAGTGGCTTTGCCATTGCGCCTAGTGATTATGTTGCCTCTAATGCCTTACCTCTTTCTCCTCCCGTCTCTAGGCAATGAGACTGACTGGGTCAGTGATTTGGTTACCAGCCACTAAAGAGCATTCCTTCTGGGAAACCTGTGGTACAGGCATTAATATTGAATCCTATTAGTTTTAGCTAAAGTAAGATAGTTGTTTTGGGTCAATACATAGGCAAAAGTCTTTGTAAACTGTATAGACATCTATGGAAGGAAAGCAAACTTCAAGTAAGTGTAGACCTTTACCTGGACCTTACCAGTATAGGGAGTAAAAGACATTTGTATATATAAATATGGAGTGGGGAAAGTGAACTAAATCACAGCTAAGCTCAAACTGAGTTACTTTGCAAATGGAAAGAGTGGTAAGTGGTCTGCTCTTAAGAAACCGCCCACAAATACTATGGCTTTTGGGCAAATCAACCAACAATATCAACCTCTGTTTGCTTATCTTCAAGTAAAGATGATGATAATACATACTCACCTTGCTTAGTAATTGTGCATCAGTGATACTGTGTGTTAAATGGCCATCACTATGTAGAGTCTGCAAGTAAGGTAACTGTTATGATTATTACTACTACAATACTATAACTACTGCTGTCATTATTTTTACTACTGCTAGTATATAATACTACTTTTAGTGTTACTGTTGTTATGTGCCACTAGTTCGTAATTGAGCAGTCTTCTCCACTCAGTTAGACAACAGGAGGGCTTTACAAGTGATTTGCAAGAAGGTATAGAACTTCTAAGTGTGCATTGGTTATGAGGTTTTTATGAGGTTACCACATACTTCTTAGCTGTGAGATCTTAGATGAGTTATTAACCTTATATGCCTCAATGATCTCATCTGTAAAATGGGAGTAATAATACCCGCTACACAGCAAGGTCTTATGAAGATTAAATGAGATAAACTATGCACTGCTTAGAATACTGTCTAGCATGCAATGAACACTTAATATATAATCTCTATTAAGCTATTAATGTATTAAATACACATTGGATTCTCATGCCTACCCAGGGAGATAAGAAGTATCATTATCTTTATTTCATGCACGCTGAGACTGAGGCTATGATTCGTCATGTTAGCGAGTGGCAGTGGGAGAAGTGCTGAAAGCAAGATTCTCTCCCTTCTTTCTTTCTTTTCTTTTCTCCATTCCTTTGACATATATTTGTTTCTTGGACTACACAATAATTCCCGCCTAGATGATTGGAATCAGACATCTGATTCCTTTTCCATTTTCTTTCCCCTACAGCCCCACCTCCACGCTATGCCAGAGCACTTACACTCTGGGCTTTTGCTACTAGTCTCTAACTACTAACTTTATTTCCAAAGCCCCAAATTTTATTTGAATCTTCATACTTGAGAAATCAATGGGGTCAAGGAAAAAAGAACCAGTGTTTACATAAGTGTTTACTGGACTTTTCTTTATCATCTTTCAGGTCTTGTAGAAATTTGCCTGATGCACCCCCTCGATGTGGTGAAAACCAGGTAAGGTTCTGCATGAACAAGTTTTATTGACTTTGGCTGATATCCAAATTAAGATCTGTCAGAACACTAAATGCTAGAACTTGTCCTAGGCCAATAGCTTCTCCCAATAATGGCATTTATATTTACTTCTTAAGGAAAATGCTATTTGACAGATAAAATGTGAACAGGGAAAAGCATTTTTGGATAGAGGTCATCAGAAGGTATATGATATTTTACTGCCTTCACATGACAACCATTAGATATGATTTGTGGCTAAGCTGGTAAGCAAGGTAAACTTATCAAAATGAGGTAAAAACTAAACTTTAGGGAATTATGACAGCAGACTTTCATTAGGCATTGCATATAACAGATTGCTACTTAATAACCAGCAATTTGATGTGAGACTCCAAAATTTCAAGTAAACTTCTTATGGAATTTATTCCTACAACTGTTTGCCAATGCAAAATGCCATATTTCTAGGAAAATCCATTTGCTCTTAAAGGGACATACAAATCAGGGCAATATATTAAATCTATTTGCCAAGTGAAAAAAATTCATAGGGGTTTTACTATCATCTAGAGCATTTTTTTAGAAGTTAAATCTATGGCTGAATTACTTAGCTCTCTGTGTTTTTAAATTAGAAACTGTTAGTTTAGTGAAAGTTTCCATTTATTTGCATTGTGTCAAACCCAAGAACACCAAACCTAGGTTGGAGCTCAATAGCAAACAGTGCCATTCAGCCAACAATGGTGGTCAAACGAACCCTCACTCGCGAAGTTAGAAAATACTTGAAGAGTCAGGCTGATCACTGAATGAACATGTTGCTTAATTTCCCTAAAGAGGCAGCAGAATCCTAAGCTGGCTACTAAAAGCAAGGCTGTGACATCCAAATAATAATTACATTTTTAAATGAGAGAAGATGAGAATTTGGCCCCTGTCTTAGTTCGGGCAGCTATAACAAAATACTGTAGATATTTATTATAGTTCTGGGGCTGGAAGTCCAAGATCAAAGTGCTAGTCCATTTGGTTCTTGGTGAGGGCTCTCTTCCCGACTTGTAAATAGCCACCTCCTTCCTGTATCTTCACTTGAGGGAGAGAGGCAGCTCTGATGTCTCTCCCTCTACTTATCAGAGCACTAACCCCATCATTGGCGTTCCACTTAGTCTAACCTCATGACATCACCTAAACCTAACTACCTCCCTAAAGGGCCCATTTCCAAATACCATCACACTGGGGTTAAGGGTCCAGTATATGAATCTGAGGGGGCACAAACATTCAGTCCATAACAGCCTCAAGTCACCAAACCCAAACAGAGAAAGAAAACCACAAATCACATTCAAATGTAAAATTGCATGAACTCCCTGGTCCATCTTTTTACAGGGTTCAGAAACAGAAAGCAAAACTCACTGGGATTTCCTTCTTAGATTGTATGCCAACCTTTGAAAAGCCAGAATATTGTTGCTAGCCTCACTGAGGAATAAATTGTTTTTTTAAGGGTAATTTCCTAAATTAGTGAAGTGTTCAAATGAGCACAGAGGAGACATAAAAATGATTTAAATAAGACATGATATTGAAATTATGGTTACTCATTCATTCACACAATCATTCATTAATTTACTTATTAAGTATTTAGTGCATGTGGGTTCCAAGTGAGCTCTGTCCCAAAGAGCTCTCAGTCTGATGAGTTAGTAGGAATTTCACAATAAGTTTCAAAAATTATGTTATCTCATGGTACTGGCTTTGGATAGAATACTTCTTAAAATGGATGTGCCAAGTAACTGGGGCTTTACATCTTTGTTACATAGATATTTTGAAAATGACATTCATTGATTGGAAGTAGTCATATACTCTTGTCTAAATTCAGAGGGAGGGGAAAATATAATTCTTCCAGGTGCCCTGAAGAAGGGAATTCAATATGGGATGATATTTGACCTGCATAACAATAAAACGTATATTGAATAAAGACACAGTCTTAGGGTAAACTGAAAGTCCAATGCAACTGACCTTGCAACAGAAGTAGAATATGCAAAGATTGGTAGCCTAGCTCACTGGGTACTAACACAGAAGTGATAGGGAATAGACAGGACAGACTAAATTGCTTCACTATTATATTGTACAGGAGATGACTACATTTCTAAATAAGATAAACTGTAAACTGTAAGAGATAATATGTGAAACCATGCAACATTGGTCATTTTAACAGGTCATTTTCCTTAATGACATCAAGGGCACTGTATTCTAAATTGCTGTAGGCATTGTCAAAGTGGGGGATGCAATACACCACGCCAAACCTCACTTCCTTCACAGTGTTTCTGTGAGCTGTTTTTGCTTATCCTTGGATATTATTACTTGAAGGGTATACCCTGAATTAACCTGAGTATGGAAAAGGCTCATTTTCAATGATATCTCATGTGCAGAAGGATTGGAAACTAGGGGTGCCTGGGTGGCTTAGTCGGTAGAGCGTCCGACTTTCGCTTGGGTCATGATCTTGCGGTTCGTGGGTTCGAGCCCCGCGTCGGGCTCTTTGCTGACTGCCAGCTCAGAGCCTGGAGCCTGTTTCGGTCTGTGACTCCCTCTCTCTCTGGCCCTCCCCTGCTCCCGCTGTCTCTCTCTCTCTCTCTCCTAGAAATAAATAAAAAACATTAAAAAAAAAAAAAAAAGAAGGATTGGAAACTAAATGTTTACTTCTTGGAGTTTAATCTTTTCTTTTTGGATTCTATGTCTGTCTAATTCTTTTCATTGTGGGATGAAAAATAATAGATTCTAAAAATATGATTCTAGGGGCGCCTGGGTGGCTTAGTCGGTTAAGCGTCCGACTTTCGCTTAGGTCATGATCTCGCGGTTCGTGGGTTCGAGCCCCGCGTNCTGAGCCCAAGGGCCAGCTTACAAGGGTGGAAGCTGGAACCATCGTAGATCTGTCTAGCGGTAGCTGGAGCCTCAGCCATTGCCAAGTTCACTACCTGAGGCAGGCAGGCAGGGAGAAAAATCCTCTCCTTTCTCCTTTCTCCCCAATCTTCAGTCTCCCACCAGTGCTTCTATTTGCTAAACCATGGAAGCCTACGAAGCCCAGCCTAGCAAAAGGCAGTCTTTTTGCATCACAAAGCAGAGCAGAACAAGGACAAACAAGAAATAGATCTGAAGGGGCGCCTGGGTGGCTCAGTTGGTTAAGTGTCCGACTTCAGCTCAGGTCATGATCTCACCGTCCGTGGGTTCAAGCCCTGCATTGGGTTCTGTGCTGACAACTCAGATCCTGGAGCCTGTTTCAGATTCTGTGTTTGCCTCTCTCTCTGCCCTTCCCCTGCTCATTCTCTGTCTCAAAAATAAATAAGAAAATTTTTTTAATTAAAAAAAAAAAAGAAATGGATCTGAAGACAAACAGAACCAGGACTGAAAAACTGTCACTTTAGTGAGGTTTGGAGAAAGAGATGCCATAAGTGTGTGTTTTCCTTTTTTTTTTTTTTTGAGATGTAATTGACATAACATTATGTTAGTATTAGGTATATAACATAATAATTTGTATATATTGTAAAATGATCACCCCAATAAGTCTAGCTAGCATCCATAACACCATACATAGTTACAAATTTGTGTTCTTGTGCTGAGAACTTTTAAGATCTACTCTCTTAGCAACTTTCAGATATGCAATACAGTACTATTAACTATAGTCATCATGATACTTATTACATCCCCAGGACTTATTTATTTTATAACTGGAAGTTTGTACCTTTTGACCCACTTTACCCATTTCACCCACCCCCTACCCCCAGGCTCTGGCAACCACCAATCTGTTCTTTTTACCTATAAATTTCATTTTTTCTCTTTTTCTTTTTTAATCTTTTTTTCGATTTCACATGTAAGTAAGGTCATATGGTATTTTTCTCTGACTTATTTCATTTAGCATAATGCCCTCAAGGTCCATCCACATTGTCACAAGTGGCAGGATGTTCTTTTTTTTAATGACTGAATAATATTCGGTTGTATATAGTGTATACAATTTCTTTACCCATTCATCCCTTGATGGGCACTTAAGTTGCAAGCATGCATTTTTAATTTAGTATCTTTACTAAGAACTCACTCTGCATTTTAAAAGATTGTCAAAAGTTATAATTAATAAATTTTTTATGAAGGGATTTTAGGCACTGTGGCACCTGGCTTAATATAAGAACTACATATTCTGCCTCATAGAAGTGTTGCTCCAGGGACAGACCTAACATTAGCTTAGGCTAGCCACACGACAACTGCTTTGTTGTAAGCGCCCCCACCTTATTTTAGCTGAGGAGATTTGGCTGAGATACTATTATATACATGGCACTTAGGTAGAATCAAGGTCTCTTTTGAGATTCTTCCCAGATATAGGCCTATACACTATTTTATGGTTCTTGTATACTTATATACAAAGAAGTTTGTCTACAGTTGTGGGTTGGCCTTCTGGTTAGTAACACATAACTATAAATGACAAAAGACTCTATGCCCTTGTATAATTAGGAAGACTACAGTTAGTTTCTGGCTTTGTATTCTCCAAGGATTCAAATAAAATAATCACAAACAATAAAATAATCATCTCTCTCATATTGTCTCTCATTCTCTCTCTCTCTCTCTCTCTCTCTCTCCTTCTTTCCCTCTCTCCCTTCAGCTTTCCTTTTCCTACATAGGCTTCCTTTGGGGGTAGGATGCTTCTCTCACTTGGCACCAGATGGCCCCAGCAGCTTCAAGCTTACGTGGGCCTTGGTGTTTGTGCGTACTCTCTCTGAGACAGGATAACCTGTCAGTTAAGGAGTCTGGCTCTAGAGTTAGGAAAGCGTGGGTTCAAATCCCAATTCTTCACTTACTATCTGTGTAACGTCAGATAAGTCACTAAACTTCCCTGTGCCTGAGTTTCCTAAGCTTTAAATGGGAACAATAGTGGTATGTACATTATTGTGAGAAATGAATGAGGATATACATATATGGTATTTATATATGCATATATGCTTATATGGATATATATATATACATATAAAGTGCATATGTGCGTGTGTACACACACACACACACGCACATGCACACACACACATACGGCATTTAATACTGTATCAGCAAAGGAAAGGGGACTACAAAGACAAATAGAGTTTGTAAGGTAGTCAGGGAAACATGAGGGAGAATAAAAAGTGTGGGAGAGGGGAAATGTTTAATATGGAATCAGGCGGTTTCAAGTTTCCAAGCCGGAAGGCTTGTGTTATATGAGCACTACATTTAAATCTTTTCTCAGAGGGGTGTTTGCAAGTAGATAGTCCTTCTGGGTCTGAGGGCAGGAGAGCATCAGTTTCATCTGTGCGTTCCTGTTGACATCATTCCACATATCATTTTAGGGCTATGTGCTGACATTATTTAGGACCGTGTGCCACAGCCAGCATCATGCCTGGCCTCTAGGAGCTGTGCTGTTGTCATTAAGAAACATAAAATTTCATAAAAGAGGTGGGAAGTAAGAATCTGTTGAAATAAAAGAGGAGAAATTTCTTGATGGAAGGCAGGCAAAAACCTCTTGGGCTTGTAGTGGAGTTCCAGAGGCTGGATTAGGGAAGAGTGAGGTGAGAAGGTTTCCATCCAGCAGGTGTGCCTAAATGAAAGCTGGGTAAGCTGGACTCACAGGGAATGGAAGGTCCCCCAGAGAGCACATGTGACAAACTTTGAGCTGGAAAGCAAAATGCTGGGCTTCATCTAGGACAGCGCTGGCTAATCAAAATAAAATTCCTGACACATGTATGATTTTAAGTTTTCTAATAGTCACATTTTTAAAAATAACAGGAAACCAGGGCACCTGGGTGGCTCAGTTGGTTAAGCGTCCAACTTCCACTCAGGTCATGTTCTCACGGTTCGTGAGTTCAAGCCCAGCCATCAGGCTCTGTGCTGACAGCTAGCTCAGAGCCTGGAGCCTGTTTTGTATTCTGTGTGTCTCTCTCTCTCTGACCCTCCCCCACTCATGGTGTCTCTCTCTCTCATAAATAAATAAACTTAAAAAAAATTGAAAGACATAACAAGAAACAGGTAAAATTAGTTTTAACAATGTATCTGGTTTAACCTCATGTATCCAAAACATTGTCATAGCAACAAGCTTATCAATTTAAAAATTTAATGAGATATTTTAGTCTTTTTTAAAAAATAATTTCCCCAAAGTTATACATGTACTTTTTTTAAGTTTATTTGTTTGTTTTGAGGGAGATTGAGAGAGAGAGAGAGAGAGAGAGAGCCCGAGCAGGGGAGGGGCAGAGCGAGAGGGAAACAGAGAATCCCAATCCCGGTGCAGGGCTCAAACCCACGAACCATGAGATCATGACCTGAGCTAAAACCAAGAGTCAGACACTTAACAGACTGAGCCACTCAGGCGCCCTTACATTCCATTTTTAAATACTTAATCCTTGAAATCTGGTGCATATTTTAACACTTAGAGCACATCTAAATACTGACAGTCTCATTTCAAATGCTCTATAGCCACATGGGGCTAGTGGCAACTGGATTGGATAACATGGGCCTGGAATGCAATGGGAAAGGAATTTTTTAAGGGGAAAGAGAGGTGGTCCAGCAGTTCCTCAGTAAGAAGAATACTTTTGCTCAGAATGCATTGACAGTTGCAAATAAGCAGGGTCCTCAGTGAAAGGGAATTTCACTACATACACATTTGATGGTTTGTACCTGTGTGGAGAAAGTGGCAATCAGAATCTCCAAAGATTTATCCACATCACAGTCTGAGGGGATTTTAGCTCACATCCCTTTCACACTTTTATTCCCAGGAAGGCAAGTGGTTCGTTGTGCTTCAGGAAGAGAGCATTATTGAGGTGTTCATTCTGTTTGGCCCCCAGTGATTTTTAATCACTTTTGTTCCATTTTTGAACGTGGCATAAATCAGGTGCAAACTAAATAAATTACTGATCCTATAAAGACTGATCTTTTAAAAGCATGTCCTGTCAAAGAGCTGCAAGGCAGAGTTTCTGGTGGGTGCTGGGGAAGGCGAGAGGCGGAGAGGCGTTTCCACATCTCAGTGCAGACGAACAGTTACAGGCTGCTGGTGAGTGGACAGGCCGGTACATACCTTGGCTTTCATCCTTCCTCCCATCAGGACTTAACTTGCACTGAAAAGTCTTATCATACTTCTCTCAAAACATATTAATCACTGTGTGAATTCTTAAGACTCACATGGGTTGAAAACTTGGCATCCACACATTATTATACGTGCTTATGGGGTTTTACTCAAGCTGCTGAGATTGATTTACACTCTGTTGGTGGCTCTTGTGCCCCAGACCTGCTGAATCCAAAACTCTAGTGGGGGGACCTACCAATAGTTATATTTAACACCCTTTTGGGTGAATCTTAAGCAGGGAGCCCAGACTAGTCACTGGGTCAACCTTTGGGAAACATTGCTGAATACCCTTATAGGCAGTTCTGTAAAAAGGCTTCGTGTAAAGAATTCCTCACCGCCCCTCACCCCCTGTGCATGTGTGTATGTGTGTTAAACATCTCATTTACCTGTGGTTCTCCTTGGTTTCATTTATGTAAACTGCTTTTGTTAGTAATGAATAAAAGTGGAAGGACAGAGGCTCCCTTGCAGAGCTCATTCTGTGGTTTGTGAGAGTGCTATGGGAAAGTATTATCTACAGCCAGAAAAAAAAAAAAACAAAAACACATATTGTCCTACTGAGTGAGGTTACAGAGACAAAAATCAATGCCAGAGGATGGGAGAGGAGTGAGCATTGGTTGTCACAGAGAGAAGGTAAATGGCTGTGATGGGTAAAAATGATTTAGAGGCATTCGCCCACCACAAACTTTATTAAAAAGAGAAATCTGAGGATGGCTGTGGAGAGAGGCTGCTTTGTGGGGAGCCCAGCAGAAAGCGAGGAGCTAAGAGCTGGGGTGCATCCACAGCCTCCCTTTACGGGGGCAGAGAGGGAACAGCCATGGACTTGAAAATGAACACTTAATTTAAGAGGCTGGAGTGGGGACATTGAGCAGCCATTGAGACCCACAGAACAGCAGGAAGGAAACAGGGAACGAAGAATGTTTTTCCCCAAAAGATCCTTTTAAAAAACAGAAGAAGAAAAGAACCCTTTCAAAATGGGAATAGAGCAGTGGGCAAAGTTAGGCTGGAGTAGACAGTGGAGGCAGTAGAGTCTATAGGATTAAAAAAAAAAAAAAAGGTAACAGAGCAGCTGAGAGGGTTGTTTCCATATGTTAACGATTTGTCCGTGGTATAAAACATTAAGATCACATTCAGGGTTAGACCATGGTTATGCCTGATTTCTCATCATCCGTAGAAATTCAGGACTAGACCACTGTCATGGCTTATTTCTAACCATGGAGAGAATGTGTCTGACGTAAAGCAAGCAAGGAGTAGAAGCATATTTTTACAAACTGTATTTTTATTGGGACTTCGACACTGTAGCTGACTCAATCAATAGCAACATATAATGGTATGAAATGGTCAAGGTATCCCCGAATACCTGAGTAGAACTCCAACTTGGCTTTTGTAATTGTATGACCATATTAGGGTTTCTTTGGCATGTGTTTTGCTTAACTGCAGTGTCTTTATGTAGTTACTGAAGGCAAGGAAGGACTAGGTGGTGAGCACCCTGCGACTCTGCATTGATTGTCCTTCTTTTCCATGCAGTCATCACTGAAGATTTTATTTGTTAACATAATCAAATCAAAAACAGTGCATAAGATGGATAATATATGTGGAAGAGGTGAAAATTACCTAAGCTCATTGTTAGCTTGTAGGATTGCTGTGAATATGTAAGTGAACCCATGTAGGCCTTAAAATGCCATTTGTTCCCACCTAAGTGCTTTATTACAAAGCAAATGCATCATTGCCAATGAGTACATGACAAACTTTAAAAGGCCCCATATTTGTATAGTGATTTAATTAAAAAGACATATATAATCTAAGCATGACCTTAAACTAGAGAAAGTAATCCTATTTCGTGCCCTGTTTAGAATGTAGCACGTCTACATTCTAGATTGGTGTGTCCTTCTGGAGAAAGGCAGAGAGTTTAGGGATATTGGGCTATGACCCCATGAAGAGATTTGTTTAATATTATTGCTGGGATTTTTACTTTGACAATGGTCCTGCCTTTCTTTGGGATAACAAGTATTGTATAAGAATTGTGGAAAACCCACAAGGGTTCATAGTAGAAAGTCTTTCCCTCCCTCACCTCATTTAGTGGTCCTTGCCATTGGACATAAAGCCAGGCCCTAGGCTAAGTAGGTTACAATAGTTTCCTTACCCATAAATAACACTTGGTGCGTGTCAGTCTTTGCTGCTACCAAGTAGTTTTAATCTTTTCTCTAGTGGCCCAAGGATGAGGAGATGATAGAATGTGAGACACCTAACGACCTGTTGCTCTGAGACATTGGGAAGAAAATTGGTCCCAAAGATCTTATGCAGGACATTCTTGCTACCATATGCTAATTTTTTTCAGATTAATTAATAAGGAGAAAATCCTTTTTAAAAACCCAGTCAGTTCCTCCCACATAAAATAACAGAACTCTCAATTTCATTAAATCAACTGTAACTCACTTTATAATCTTGAAGTCTTATTTCTGATTTTTTTTGTAAATGGAATTCTTTTTTTGAATCATTCCCTAGAGGAGCATGCTATTTTTATGACTCACACTGTGTAACCTTTGTAAAGTGTTTAATCTTGCCTTCATTTGTGTTTTTGTCTAAATTTTTAAAATAGATTTGGTGTTTGTTTAAAGTACAGTATTTTTTATTCTTCAACTAATTAAATGGTCTTAGAGGCTTATCCCTTAGGTAATAACGTAACGGGTGCTCCGTTTTGATGCCTCTCTCTTCCTTCTGCTTAACTGCAAAAGTTTCTCCTTCTGTGTGATCCCAGGCTGAAGGATGAGAAGGAAAAGAGCCTATGCATTCTTCATGCCTGTCAGTGGGCTTCTCCAGACATCTTTTTTTTTTTTTTTTAAGCTGAAAGGTAAATAACTCTTAAATGGCTTTCTTATCTTTGTCATGGGAAAGTGAATTACTTCTAAAATGAGCATCAGCATGAAAACTATTTCCTCTGTTTCTCCTTACCCCCCACCCCAGCCCCCATCCAGAGTTTTATCCAATTGTGAGTAAATTTTCAACAGCTTCATTAATCTACTTATTTCGCCAATGACCATCATATGTTGCCCAGTAATGATGTATTTCGCCTTAACTGTGGCTTAAATTCCAATTTTGGGCTTGTTAGGCTTTAATAAGATATAATATATAAGAATAAAATAAACTGATTTTGGATTATTCTGAATTAAAAACAAATGGGTGTTTTTCTAAGTGCTTTTATACAATCATAAAGTTTCCTCAGATAATCTTCTATTTTAAGTACAAGTTTTGAGGGGGTAGAGAATTTGGAACTCATACAATGTCTATTTTCAGTGGCTATTCAAAGGCTTTTTGAGATAAGGCCTTGCTCTAAATTCAGGAAGTAAAGCAAAAGTTCAAAATGTTTGCTTTTATTTGGCTACAGTACTTATTTTATTTTTAATATTTTTTAGTATAATTTATTGTCAAGTTACCTAACATACAGTGTATACAGTGTGCTTTTGGTTTTGGGAGTAGATTTCCATGATTATTTTAAATGATTTTTAGTTAAGCTCTAAGCAATCTGCCTGCCACCCCTGAAAATAAAATTGTCTTATCAAGGGTGTTTCTTCTCATCTACATCTATTAAAAAGAACAGGTGCTGGGGTGCCTGGGTGGCTCCATCGGTTTAGCGACTGACTTTGGTTCAGGTCATGATCTCACAGTTTGTGAGTTCGAGCCCCACATCAGGTCTGTGTGAACAGCTCAGAGCCTGGAGCCTGCTTCAAATTCTGCTCACACTCTGTCTCTCTCTCTCTCAAAAATAAATATTTTTAAAAAAATTTTTAAAAGAGCAGGTGCTTATGTCAAGAAGACCAGAATATTCCTTACATGACATGTACAACGGGGGAAGCTCTTCCTATAGCGTGAGAAAACTTGAAAGTGTTGAGAAAGAAGCTGCTTGAGAAGTGAAAGCTCTAACTGTGAGTTGAACCTTAGAACCTCAAGCCATGCCCATGGGAAAGCTGCTTTTGAGTTGAGGATAGAGTGGGAATCAAGCCTAATGAAATCTAAATTGTTGGGATTGTAGCACAGCTGAAGACTACAGTTATGAATATTCTAGAAGATTGTTTTTCCTTTTTGTGAGGCAAGAATAAAAATCATAAATTTCTGTACACAAACAAATTCAAGGCTGATAATGTAATAAGTATCTTAACTGTGAACCTTGACCAAAAATTGGTAAAATTGTTTAACGTTCCCAGAAAATCGATTGCTTCTCAAAATATTCTTGTTAAGATGGTTAAAATAGCCTGGTTGCTTTTGCTTGCAGTCAGGGCACAGCTGAGATTTAGTTTTGACATAATGAAGAAGTTTGCAAAATGATAAATAGAGCCATATATTCTCTGGATGCAGCATTGCATACTCTGCGCCAAGTTCCTTCAGAATAAAATTGTCCCATTTGGGGGTGATTGAATATTGTCTCCAGTAAAACTTTTTTGTGTACTTAAAAGGTTACATACTTTCCTTTTGTAGCAAAAACCATTGAAAAGTAAACTGGATATCCTCAATTTGGGGTAATCAAAATCTATCTGGGATATTCATTTCTTTTTTTTATGAAAAAGCACAACACATCATGGTAAAAGTCTCATTTGCAGATCTAATTCAATGGCTGATAAATATTCAAAGAAAAATGGGCTTTAGAATGTAATTTATCTATTTGTGTCCTTTTAAACTCTGAAGAGTAAATATACGTAAGAAGAAGGTATTTATTTTCTTTTTTAGATGTTCTAAAGTGGGAGCTGGTTAGAATTCTGACCCATTTTCATTCTGAAAGGACAGGCTAGCAGAGGTGATCCCTTTTGTGCACAGGCTTTCCAGGTTTTGTGGACACTGTCAAGGGAGAATGTGATTAACACATAACAACTCAGAGAAGATAAAGACAGGAGACCAGGTAACAGCTCAACGCTGTTGGCTCCAGATGTGTGAGTCAATTAAACTGCTCCAGGTCTTGATTTCTTACCTGGAAATTAAGGATATACGCCAAAGAGATCGCAGGGCCTCTTCCAATAAGATATTCTATGTTTTCTTTTTTTTTATATATATATTTTTAAAATTTATTTCTAGGAGAGAGAGAGAGACAGCGTGAACAGGGGAGGGTCAGAGAGAGAGGGAGATACAGACTCTGAAATTGGCTCCAGGCTCTGAGCTGGCAGTCAGCACAGAGCCCGACGCGGGGCTCGAACCCACAAACCGCGAGATCATGACCCAAGCGAAAGTCGGACACTTAACCGACTAAGCCACCCAGGCGCCCCAGATATTCTATGTTTTCAAAGCCATGTTGTCCTTGCTTAAAAATTTGATCTCAGAGGGCGCCTGGGTGGCTCAGTCGGTTAAGTGTCCAACTTCAGCTCAGGTCATGATCTCACAGTTTGTGAGTTCGAGCCTCATGTCAGGCTCTGTGCTGAGAGCTCAGAGCCTGGGGCCTGCTTCAGATTCTGTATCTCCCTCTCTCTGCCTTTCCCCTGCTTGTGCTCTGCTCTGTCTCTCTGCCTCTGTCTCTCTCTCTCTCTAAAATAAATAAACGTTAAAAAATTTTATGTAATCTTAATACATCTCCACCAGTGGGATCTCTCTATTCCCTGAACATGCCAAGCTCTTTCCTGTCTCAGGACCTATGTGCCTGTTGTCCTTTCTTCCTGGAATAACTAGCTTCTCCTCAGCCTTCATACCTAGGCTCAGTTCTCATTTTAGAATCTTTCCTGGCTGCCTCATGTAGCATGGCCGCTGGTGTTTCTCTCTTTCTCATTACCCTATTTATCTTTGCACTAGTCTTCTGATTTCATCACGTTGTTTTGCTTGTGTACTCATTAACTGTTCACTTCCACTGGAATGTAGGCTTCTAAAAGCAAAGCACCTTCTTTCTCTGTTCGCTGATTCATGTATGCAGTTTCTGGAACAGTGTTAGCATAAAGTAGGTGCTCAATAAATACTTATGGAATGATTGTAGTTTAAGAGTTGACACTACATATATATTTTTTAAATTGTGTGTTTGGAAAAATAAAACAAACAAAAACACTAAGCCTGACTTTTGAGACAGGCTTCACACAAGAGCAATTCACATACATTATAGAATTCACATATTTCTTCAGTTACCTAATCTGGGCATTTTATATAGTCTAAGCTGTTCTTTCTTCAGTGCTTAACTTGTGGTTAATTGTTCTATGCCACAGATAATTAGAAATGATATTCATGTATTCACTCAGTGCCAGTGATTTTCCAGGATCTCTGTACCAGCTGCTCCCTTACTATTCCTGACCTGGAGAAATTGTCATCTGAATTCAGGATATTTGAACCTCTCTCAGTCCTGTCCATTCTCCTCTGCCAAGGCTCAAGTAGTCATTCTTCCAGTCCAGCACATGGATGATCCCTACCCACTAGGCTAGAAATAGAAGAACTCACTCTCCCGGGTGACCTGTGGATTGGTGGGCATGATGCTGATGACAGGTGGGCTGCAGGAAGACAACCTGGATATTCCTTAAGGAAATGTTTTTAGTGCATACAATCTTATTTTTACTTACACAACTCAATGAGGCTGCTTTGCAGGGGAGAGGGGCAGGTGTGTGTGTGTGTGTGTGTGTGTGTGTGTGTGTGTGTGTGTGTTTAATGAATAATGACAGTTGGAGTAAGCAGAGCCTGTTGTGTTCCTCAAGGTAGCTCTTTTTGTTAGTTCACTACTTGGCCTCTTAATGAATTAAAAGGTATAGAAATCTCTTTTTTTTATCAAAATTTATTATGGATCTTAAGCTTTATCTTTTTCAAAGACAACCAGGATTAGTAGAATAGGTAGAGTCAAGTAGGGCTCTAACTTTATTTCAAAACAAAAATAATGCATGACTTCCAAAAGTAATATTTTCTGGTCTCTTCTGGAATCTGAGAGGGGAGGAGGGAAAGGAAGAGTGAGAGAGAGAGGGGTTTATTAAGATGTTCATCACTGCTTCTGAAGCAATGATTTTGGGATAATTTTTGGATTTTTTAGTCCTAATATTTAGTCCTAAAGAATTTCAAATTAGCATTTATATTTCCTTGTTACATATTGAAAACTTAAGTCGATTATTTATTTGATTTCCTTTTGATTATTTATTGATTTCCTGTATTAAAACAGGGAAAATATTAGGTTTAAATTTAAAAAAAAAAAAAAAAGGAATGACCCTGAAAATTATCCTCAGGTTAAAGAATTGGTAGAAAGAACTCTTGCTGTACATTTTGATTTCCCGGAGTGTGAGAAAACTGTCCCTGTCCAGATGCTTGCCAAGTTCTGAGAGAACATTTAAGAGTGTTTTTTGGGTAGCACAGGGAGATAGTCAGGGTCTTGTATGCGGGTGTTCCAGGTTTCAAACTGTAACAAGGGAATGGAAGAAAAGAGAGAAGCATTCCCAAATCAAACATAACTCTCAGGAAATGAGCCAGAACACCTGTGAGAGGTCAGGGGTCAGAAAATACAAACACAGGGTTCGATATTTTGATCATATTACACAAAAGAAAATGGTCATAGATAGTGGACAGAAGAAAATCTGGAATTTTATGGAGAACTTAGGAACCAAGGGTTCTGGCATTCTAAAACTCCTTTCTCCCATGACTCTATGATGTTTCAGAAATATTTTGTCAATTGACACTGAAACTTTCCGGTGGTCTCTTGTTGCTTAAGCATCAGATCGAGAAGTTATTTATCTCTTTTCCCTTAACTCCCAGAGGTTCACTTCTGGGAACCTTCTAAGCTGGATTCTTTNAGACATCACAGCCCTGAATCACAGCAGTTCACTTCTGTAGAGGGAAAAGTGGTTTGCAAACGTTACTTCATAGGACCTCCTAGGGAAAAAGAGGGTGTTTTTTCCATCTCCTTTCCCAGTTCCAAATTCTCTGAAATTTGCTTGATTTTTGCCAGGTGTCAAATTATAACCCTCCTTGTCAACCGCAAATGACTAATGATTAGCCTAATGACTATGCAAAGTTTGAAACTCACATTTACATCTTAATGTACTGACTACATTGTGTTTTCATAAATTGTGAAAAAATTTCCTAAAAAAGCCAATAAAAACAAAGTTTTAGAGTCTTAATTGCAATGCTCACTTGCAATTGTTGACCCCGTAGGTGCTCGAGGAGAAACAAAATGGGAGCTGTGGCCAGCCCATCTTCAGGCCTGCTCCGGCCAGCCGAGCAAATGACGCCAGTGCCCCTCTCCTGGGGAGAGTTAAGTGATGTCAGCACCGCTGGGCAGAGCAATATTTGACCCTTAAACTGCTTCATATATAAGCAGCTGTTTTCCTCTTTCCTCCATTCCCTGAAGGAAGCAGGAGGGCTGAAATATCTGATACTTTTTTTTTTATCCCCCTAGATAAAGCATATTTAATGGAATGATGACCACTTTGCTCACTGGCCATTTGCTGTTAAGCACTTGTATTCAAAAGCCCTGTGCATAATTTTCTTTTCATTATAACATGTGTAAAAAGGAGCAAGGCCTCGGCAAGTTTTCTCCATATTTACGCCCGGCCCCCAATGTGTGCCTTGAGAGCTCATAAAAACAAATCTGCCTCTCAGCCGGGCAGTCAGTAATGGGATCTGGAGCCTCTCTCCGCAAGGTCACCTGTTTAAATAGAGACTCCCGTGGTGCTGCCTGAAAGGTGTTTCCATCTGAGGGCCTCTAGCTAGCTCTGTGTCTTTAGGAAGTGAGCTTCCAGCGCTGGTCCAGTGTTGGCTGTCCAGAAGAGTCTTTCTGTTGCTGATCTCCACCACAGCTGACGATAAGAAATCTGGAGATGCTACCCCAGGCAGATCCAGGCTCCAGCCATAAAATAAAGCATGTGTTAGACCTTAGCTACAAAGAATTGCCTTCAACATTAAAATAGAACGGTATTCCATTTGGCTATTGGAGTGCATTATGGAGTTATCGAACAGTGGTGCATTCAACAAGATCCTGTGGAAACATAAGGACTGTAAAAATCATCGTGTGAAAAGATGCCAAGGGTTGTTCATAGGAATTAAATGTTCTTTTGCACCGGCAGCAGGCTTCTTTAGACAGCACAGTGGACAAGCCTATTCCAAATTATACACACAAAAATATAAGCCAAATATTTGTGACTCTCGTTTGTTCTTTCCATCTGAGTCCACATTTTCTGTGTGCCCAGCTTCCAGTCTCCACAGATCTGTCCCCTTCCTGTCCCTCTACCTCACAATTAAGCCCAATTCCTGTCTCCTTCAGACTCTAGCTGAATTCACTCCACAAACAGCTCTGTGTGCCTACCTCTGTGGTGTCAGCAGTGTGCCAGGGTGTGGGGATCCCAGAGCTTTCACACCCTCCATGTCTATCTAGCACAGCCCTACCTAGTGCCAGATCTCTCCAAAGTGTGCCAGTGCCCCTCTCGTCACTGGCCTCTCCCAACTGAAGGGGGAGGCACCTTGGCTTCAGCATTTCAGTGAAGTTGCCCCCCCCTCCAGTGCCCAATACCAGAATTATCAGTATCCAAAACCCCCCTTCTTACAAGCCATGTCTGAACAGCCAGGACTCAAGCCTTCACTTGAGATCCAGGTCAGGACTGGCCTGACTGCTTTAGAATCAAAGAATGGAGTCAGGGTAGAAACAATATACAGAAGGACAGCTCAAGAGAGGGAGAGCAAACAAAGCCGGCAGTTCCTGGTTAGGGTCATAAAGCTCCTACTTCCTTTACAGACCAACAATAAACAGAGTCAGTCACCAATCAGTAAACATTCCTCACCACACGAGGGAAGATTTGTGTTCAAAGACGGCAGACTGGACGCCGATTTCCCCACCCTGCCTTCTCCTTTCCCCAACTTAATAGGGATCCTAAAGAAACAGCTTTCTCTGTAAGGTTAACCAGTGGTTCTCAGTGTTGGCTTTGTTGACACTTTGGGTTGGTTAATTCTTTGCTGTGGGGGGTCTGTCCTGAACATTGTAAAATGTTTAGTACCCAGTACTCTCCACCCACTAGATGCCAGTAGCATCTTCCCCCCAGTGTGACAACTAAAAAGGTCTTCAGACATCACCCAATATTCTTTGGGGGACAAAAATCACTCTCCATTCCCATTGAGAACCACTGGATTAAACAAAAGAAAAGAATGAAACCATTGGTCTCATGTCTAATAGGCAAAATATTGATATGTCACATATAATGTCACATATACCAGTGGCATATGCAAATCTCACCTATACCAGTGAGGCACCAGAAGACATAGTACTGTGTTCAGGGAGTGGCTGTGCAGATGGGGCGATCTGTGATTCTCAAACTTCAGTATGTGTCAGAATCACCTGGAGAGCTGGTTAAAACACAGATGGCCAGGCCTCACCCCAGAGTTCCTGATTCAGCCAGTCTGGGTGGGAGCCGATACTTGGCATCTCCGACAAGGTGATGCTGATTCCTGCAGGGGTTCCTGAAAACTGCTGGGCTGGACCTTTCTGGATTGGCACTTGACCTACCAGTGGTGAGGTAATCACAGATGAAAAAGCTGTGTTGTTTTAAGCCTTCTCTGTGTCTGTATCTTCTTCTTCATCACCCACCACCCAGTGTCATTTGTTCTCTTTTTCCCAGGACCTCCTTGAGAGTGCATCCTCCTTTGACTGTTCTCCTTGGAAAATGTTCCAAACTTTTCCCTACTGCTTGGCACCACTAGAATTTTCTGTCTGGTTGTTTGCTCCTCAGGTTCATTTCCTACTCCTGAATTAACACATGCCTAAGCGTCAGGAAATACTAATGGGCACCCAGCTTCTGGGTGCTTGTTAATCCTCCTCAGATTTCACAAAGCAAACTACAGTACTGTGGCATACCAAAGAGGTGGCTTGCTCAGCAGGGAAGAACATATTTTATCACTGACATTGTTCATAGTTGCCAGAGCATGGTGATAATAAAAATTATGTCAAAGTTTATTATTTTTAAAAAGTTCTGCACAGACAGTGCACCCCCCCCCCCCCCCCCCCCGCATTCCACAGGTCAAAGAACAGAGGACATCCCCTTCTNGTCTACATCTTGGGCAAGCTGCTACCATTATTCTCCCTTGGTCATTCCGAGGGATGGCAAAATTTCCCCTCCTTGCTCCATGCCCAAGAAAAGACACCAGTTATTCTCCTACACTGCAGTTTTCTGTACACTGTAGGTATCTTAGGAAGTGCGTGACTGAACTCTGTAACCATCTATGGCTCCCCTTTGTGGGTGAGATTAAGTCCAGACTCCTTTGCACGACATAAAAAGTCTTTCTCAGAGGATCCCAACCTACCTTTTTCAGAATCTGCTCTCTCTGCTGACTTTGATGCAAATACATTCTATCTTCATCAGATTATTATTTCCCAAACATGACCTGTAACTACTAGTAGTGATAATAGTAATAAAAATTATTAACAACTATCTTATTGACATTTACTGTGTGCTGTGTATAATTCTTGACTGTGTTGTCTATTTTAATCTTTCCAAAAGCCCACAAGCACTATTATTTCCATTTTATAGATAAAGAACTTAGAACTTAGGGCAAGAAAGGAGTTAAGGAGAGAGCCAGGATTTGAACCCAGGCAGTCTGACTCTTTACATTGGACCTCTTTGGATTGGTACTTGACCTACCAGTAGAGGGTAGCTATAGATGAGAAAACTAAATTGTATTAACATTTAGTTCTTCCATCTTTAATTGTCAGTGTTAAGTACTGTAGACACTACTTACATTTATAATGATTACTTTCCCCCGGCTTCTCCTTGGTGGGACTTTCTCATCTTTCAAGACTCAGCTGAAACATAACTTCTTCTCTGAATACTCTTCTACATCTGCAGATGGAAGACCCTGAATGAAACTGTGTGTGTGTGTGTGTGTGTGTGTGTGTGCCCATGTGTGCATGTGCGTGCCCATGTGTGCATGTGCCACATGCATGTGTGTATATCATGTATATATGTGTTTCAAGTCATAATATCATTAGATTTTTATAGTCTCATATGTCAAAATAGGAGATCATGTCATATTTATATTTGTACTCAGAGCATATAGCATGATGCCTGGTACCAAAGAGATATTATCTAGGTGTTAACTGAAACAATGAGTAAATAAAGGACTGATATGTCCCAACTTTAAGTATTACTTTAAACATACACAGGCCACAGTCTACCAGTTGTCAAACCTGAGTTGAAATGAACACTTCAACATATACTTCTGGTTTCTGTAATTTAAAGATTTTCACTCTACCTACTTTTGTAAAAAAGAAAGAGAAAAAAAAAAAGACAATATATGAACTGTACTCTCTAATCCAAGTGGAACAAAAGCACTAGATGCATAATAACAGCAGTGTTTGTTGGAGGGTCTCATAGGACACCTAAGGCCTCTGAAAAATAGGGTGTTGGCTGATGCAGGTCCCAGGGATCAGACCATTAAAAAGCTGTGGCATTTGTCACTGGTCCAACAGAACCAAGCATAGCCACGCTGGAGCAACTGCAGCCATCAAAGTGCATTTCCCCCTATAACCAATTATTCAGTGGAGTAAGGGTGTGTTTGCGTGTCCGATGAGTGGAGGAGGGGCTTCTCAGGAGCAAGATGGCACTTCTCTGCTGAGAAGTGTTCAGCCTGCTGTGAAATGCTATACTTGAGGGAACCTGTGCTCATTCAACTTGGGCTCAGGTCATGATCTCACAATTCGTGAGTTTGAACCCTTCATCGGTCTGCAGTGATGGTCCGCAGAGACTGCTTTGGATCCTCTCTCTCTCTCTCTCTCTCTCTCTCTCTCGCTTGCTCGCTCGCTCTCACTCTCGCTCTCTCATTCTCAAAAATAAATAAACATTTTTAAAAATGCTTTACTGGAGTACAGCATTGACTCGGACAGCTTTGCAGATTTTGCAACTTTAGCTTTGTCCTTGGGAGATTTTAATGGAAGCAGAACCCTGCCAAAACATTTATCTGGACTGTGATTTGTATCTTATCATTATAGTTTTCAAACGAATAATTTAATTATACTATTTCCCCTTGAACAATTTTTGTTTTGGTTGTAGTGCCAAATTATTTTGTAATATTCTGTTTTGGCTACCAAGACAATCTTATAGTATAAGTACTTTGCTGCACTCCCGGTTTTCACAATAAGAATGTCACAATTTATTACCAGGGATATATGTTCTAACAGATTTACAATTTTCCTTTGTCGGTGCATGGAAGCAATTTGATCCCATTTCATGTTTATGATATTCATTATATTTAAATTCAGTATATTTGGTTTCCATGTAAAATTTTAGCAGTGTTTCCTGTATGGTTTTTTAATATATGTATTTAAAGCTGAGTATGGTTAGCTGTGTGTTTGTCTTGGAAATTTTAGAGCGACAATTTTCTTATCCAGAATTTCATGTATTATGCTAACACATGACAGTAGACTCCTAAAGAATATTATGATCATACTCTATACACACAAACCAAAAAGCCATAGGAATTTGTAAGTTTCTGTGAAGGTGTAGTTCCCATTTGTCTAAATTTTTGTAATCTGGTGAAAATTACATTTTTCATGTAATATATGAATTTTTAGTACTCTAAGTGAGTCCAGTTCTGTTACATAATGCTAGGAACTCTAATCATACTTTCAGCTGTTATAGCTACATAACACACAGGAATTACGTTGACATTTTAATATGCTGTCACTTTAAGATATACCATGAAGTGTGAACAGAGAGCAGGGCACTTGAAACAGGTGTGTCTAATTGTTAGGGGTGGGGTTTTTTTTTTGTTTCTTTTCTTTTTTTTTTTTTTTTCTGAAATACCAATGGTATAGTTAAGAAAAGGTGTGGAATCTAGAAAGAGTGTTTCTATGCTGAAGCAAACTAACCAGGTTCACTTTTGCCAGCTGGTAGAAACAGATTGAACTTCATCATTGTTTTTATTGTTATTCTGGGCATAAGTGACTTTAGTTGGTAGGTCCTTCATTCTTATGAGTGCATGAAAGGATACATAGCAAGCTCATTTGGATAGCAGTGACTGTGTTTCCAGTACTTTTTGGCTTTGAGTTAAGGTCTGCAACTGCAAAACTAATCATAAGTTTCGAGGGAGGTAGATCTATTTTATTATCTAAAAAATATGTAACTGTTTCACTACCTCTTCCAAATGTTTAATATGCTTGGTATCCTTCCAGAGTACCGTGTTCATTATTTGGGATTTAGGGAAACCTCCTTAAAGTAGCTGATCTATCCCAGGAAAAGACTTTGTCTGGGGATGTGGTCACCAGCTTGGCAAGCAAGCAAGTGAACTAGTATATATAAAGCAACCCTTCACAGGGTTTCAGGGATTAACAACTCAGAGAAGACTCTTAGCTGCTCATTTGGAGAACACACATGAAAATGTAAGTCTCTTTTTTTTTTTTTATAGGAGACACAACATTTTGAACACAAGATATTGTGCCACTGAGAATAATAATCTCTATATAGTTTTTCTAGTCCCCATTTTTTCTAGTTTGTCAGTTTAGTTTATAATCAGCCACATTCAACTAATTGTCCTGACACCCGGGTACAGCATTTTGTTACCCAGAAAATTATACTTTTCATAAAAAATAGCCTGACTTATCCCAAGCTAACAGGTGTCCCTGCCCCTTAAAAAGACATGAGTTGGAGCTATCGAATATTCCAAGGTAACTTACCTTTCTGCGTTCTAAAATTTTGCTGCTTGACTATAGAAACTCATTGGTATCAACTTGTTAGTCAGGCTCAAGTTAAGGTAAAAGGAATTCTGATCAAGTTTGCTCAGAATTGTCTCCAGCTGTGCCAGTTTCCGTCCTCGGTTGAACAGAAGCTGACCAAACTCTCCCTTAATTGCTTGCCTCTTTTTCTTCAGCCACTGAAATTAGGTGTGATTGGGCCCTAACAAATCATGTGACACATATGGCCCCCAGGTTATCTTACATACTTTATTTTGTGCGTAGAAAAGACTAAGTTTAATAAACTATTAATGACTCCCACATCTGTTAGCTTGTTCACAATAAGAATATTTTCCTTTAAATATACACCAAACAATCTCTGCACAGAGCATATGCATATCGTATCTCTTATTTGAAGAGGACTGTAGAATGCCGTAATCTTTAATCACTGTTTCCACCACTAACATTTTTAGTAGGGGGAAAGAATAGGTAGAAGACAGGATTCTCTGACACCTGCCATGTTCCCTGTATTATGCATTAAGTCTGAATTTCTAGTAGTGAATGGAGTCCCATGGAGCATAATCAAGACCAAAATATTGCTTCCTAAATAGATGCAGAATCCCTGCTCTCTTTTTTGGCTGAATGGTGCTAAAATCCATTCAGAGACATTAGTAGGCTTTTGTGCCCTATTCTATGGCTTTGTTAGATGCCTGGAGAGTGCAGGTCATAAGGAGAAAATAATATGTTATAACAAAGAAATGAACTATCAGTCAGTTTTCCGGGGGTGTGGTTTACAAGGTATCCTGGTGAACATCATTTTTGAAGGATTGGGGTGGGGGGTGAAGTAGTCAAATCTGAGTTCTGACTAAGTAGCTCTTTGTGACCATAAGCTTTTTTCTTAACAGAGACTGCAGGCAGGACCTTTCTTTCAAAATCTTCTACTGCTTTCTGGAGCCAGCATGTTAACGTGTGGAAAGAATTTCAGTTTTTGAGCAAGACAGGCCTGGGTTTGAATCTTGATCTATGACTTAGTAACAGCGTGACTTGACCAATGACTTAACTGAATTGCGTTTTTCTGATCTGTAAAGTAGAGGTCGTAATACCCAACTAATGGGACAGTTTTATTCGATGCTATCGTGTATGTAAAATGCCACGCAATTTCTGGCAAAGAATCCTCCCTTGGTAGCACTCACTACTTCTCTGCAAATATGGGCTGGTGTGATTAGAAGCACTCATGAATATCTTCTTCTCTTTCTGAGCCACAGAGTCAGGATAACGTCTGTTTGGATAAAGTTTAGGCTCCTTTCCCATCTTGGGGGCTCTCGGGATAAAGCTCACAGTCCTCAGCTCTCATAGGGCTGTCACATCTGGCCCCCTGTGTGCTTTATCTTCCTCCTCTCCTACCATTCTCTCTCCCAAATTCTATGCCACAAACACCACTCTCTGGTTTTCTTCTGCCTTTGCCCATGCTGGTTACTCTGTCTGGAACAATCTCTCTCCACCTCATTCCTTCTTCTCTTCCCCTGGATTAACTCCTCATCCTTTAGGTATTTGTTTATCCATCACTTCCCCTGGAAGGTCTTCTCCCTTTCCTAGATTAGGGTCAGGTACCCACCTGCTACTGTGCACCCTACCCTAACTCCCTGATCACAGCACTTCGCACACAAAGTCTCGCTAATTACCTGTTTACTTACCTGTATCCATATGAGACTGAAACTTATGTGGCTGTAAGAGCCATCTGTCATTAACTTGATCCCCCAAAGACTGGCACATAGCTAGAGAACAATAAAGATTTGGACTAATTGGTAGTTTAATTACTTAAACAGTGAATTAACAAGTAACTGAAAGTAAGTAAAATAAGTTCAACTTTTTTTTTTTTTTTAAGTTCAACTTTTTAAAAAGTCCAAGCCCGGGACACCCAGGTGGCACAGTCAGTTAAGTGTCTGACTTTGGCTCAGGTCATGATCTCACAGTTCATGGGTTCGAGCCCCACGTCAGGCTCTGTGCTGACAGCTAGCTCAGAGCCTGGAGCCTGTTTCAGATTCTGTGTCTTCTTCTCTCTGACTCTCCCCTGCTCACGCTGTCTCTGTCTCTGTCTCTCTCAGAAATAAATAAAACATTTAAAAAAGGTTTTTTTTAAAAATCAAAGCCCTTGATTCTAAAATATTAACTGAACATGATAATAGATCCTAATTACATGTCTGGCATGCATTTTAGCGGGAAATATCTCTGGATAACTGACTTTCAAGATCTACCAGAGATATAGATTCTCCCAAATAATAGCATAGCTCCAAGCTTTGGAAATGCCATTTCTACCTTCTTTTATTTTGTATCACTTAGAGTTACTAGCTGAGTTTTTGTACATGATAGTCAATCCAGAAACTGTCTTTCACTGGACTGATATGAAAAGAACCAAGTTCTGACTTCTCCTTTTACAATGGTGTTTGGTAGGGGGTACCTGGGTGGCTCAGTCGGTTAAATGTCTGACTTTGGCTCAGGTCATGCACGGACCATGAATTCGACCTCCATGTTGGTTTCTGTGCTGACAGCTCAGAGCCTGGAGCTTGCTTCAGATTCTAAGTCTCTCTCTCTCTCTCTGCCCCTCCTCCACTCCCACTCTGCCTCCCACTTTCTCTCTCTCCCCTCTCAAAAATAAATAAGTTTTTAAAAAGTAAAAAAAAAAAAAAAAAAAGAATGGCATAAAATGATTTATGTCAACTGGACTGATTGTTTTGAATTATTCTCAGACTAGTAGTGATAGTTTTTCCTTATAATGAAATGTAGATATATAAGCCCTTTTCACCACTTTTTCCTTAATATCCGATTTCTTTCTTTTTTTTTTTTTTTACTTCTAGGAGAGAGAGAGAGAGACAGCGTGAGCAGGGGAGGGTCACAGAGAGAGGGAGACACAGACTCTGAAATAGGCTCCAGGCTCTGAGCTGGTAGTCAGCACAGAGCCCGACGGGGGGCTCGAATCCACGAACCGCGAGATCATGACCTATGCTAAAGTCGGATGCTTAACCAACTAAGCCACCCAAGCGCCCCCTTAATATCCTATTTCTTGAATCAAGGTGTCACATTTGAATTACACATTTCGAAAATGTGTAATTCACCCCCCTGCTGTCCAAAAGAGCCATGCTTTAAAAAGAAAAGCACTCATTTTGTCAGAGACTTATAAATGTATTCTTCATGGTCCTCTCCATATCAAATGAAAGGGGAACAAATACACATGAACAGATGAAGACAGGGAAGGAATAAGAGAACTATCTTGGGATGTACCTGAGTAGTCCAAAGCAAACTCAAATTCTCATGTTTGATCTTTGAAATTTATTTTATTTTTTATTTTTTAAAATGTATTTTAATCTTACATTACACTTCATAATGCCTCAGTTTTGGTATTTATCCCAAATCTTAGAATAAATTAGAAGCTCAAAGAAATATTCATCATGTTAATTTTATAACTTTGGACATCCCTGCCTTTCTTAGTTGGAAAAGCACAAAATTAAGAGAATATTCTAGGACTGAACTAACAGCAAGAGAGACAAAAAGTCAAAATTCGATCAGATTACAAAAAGGCCCCTCCAAACCCAAACTGAAACAAAAACCAGAGTTGATTTGAGCACAAGAGATTCCAGGCAGCTTGATTCAATTCAATTTCACAACTGTTTATTGGTCTCTTAATATGTGAAAATGAAATGAGGTTTCACTTGAACCAACCATGCCCTGATCAACAATTAAGAAAGCCATTACCAAAATAAGAAATGTAATTTGAAATATGTCACTGATTTCTTGAGTAAAAGACTGATATGGATTCCATTCACAGGTATCTTTTGTAAGAAAGAGAAATCTGTTGACTATTTGGGAATAAGAATGGCTTTACTGCATTTCTACCAAGAGTAGATGAGACCCTGTTCTGGGCCAACTTCTGCTTTGGGGAATTGCATTCCATAAACCTAAATACTGCTAGGAGCTCCCTGGAGATTCTGCATCCTCCTCTCGTTCTGTCCCCAATGCAGAGTGCTGCTGACAGCTGTTGGACAGCCGAGGCAATTCACCTCCAGAGTTGCATAATTTGGAAAGTGCTTTGGGATCCATTTGGTTGAAAGGTTGTTAATTATGATGATTTATGACACTGGAAACGAATCTGGGCCTTGACAGTATGGAGAATATACTTAATGCCTAATTCCTTTGCTTGTCCCTGTGGAAAGTNTTATTGAGCCTTATGAATAGGGTCCACAGTTGTGTAAAACAGAATTATTATTGACCTTTTGAGGTAAGGTGATAACTTAAAAAGGGGAACATCTGGGAGTTGATGGATAATATTTAGCAATGCTATATATTATTTCAATTCATGGTGTTTTTGTCTATCTGGTTATCTCTACCTAGTCATCAAATTAGACACCCTGACTCTTTCCTCTCTCTCACTGCACATAGCCATTGATCATTACATCTTTTTGTGTCTGCCTTGGAAATGGCTCTTTTGTTTTCCTGCCCCTACTGCCCTTGCCCCAATTCAGCCTTTATCACAAGTTCCCAAGGGCCTGTCTTCCACTCTTGGTCCCTATTCAAACCTGTCTACTGCTCCCAGCATTATCTTCCTGAAACAATAAATGAAACAAAGCAACAATGTTGGTGTTTCCCTCACCTCCATGCCTGAAAATGTCCTATAAAAATCATCTAACCTCCTTTGCAAGTCCACAGACAGGCCGTCTTTTGGCTCCAGTCTTTTCCATCTCATAGAAGTTTCCCCTGTGCACCCTCTGCTACCACCACAGTGACCTGCTCACCTTTTCTTCAAACATCCCATGCTCTTCTCAAATTCTGTGAGCCTTTGAATAGAGAAAACCACCTCCTGGAGGGTCCTCTCTTACCTTCTTTGCCTGGCAAACATCTACTCATCTTTCAATGCTTTTGAAATGTCACCTCCTATGCCCAGTTCTCCCAGGCAGAGTCAGGTGATAGTGGCATTCATCACAGTGTGTGACATTCTTCTGTTTTCATATCTATTTCATCTACTAGATTGTAATTTACAAAGATAGGGACTAAGCCTTATTCATTTTAGTCTCCTCAGTAGACAAAGTAGGTACCAATAAATGAACAAATGAATGCTAGGGCCAATAACTACCAAATGACCTGGGTTTAAGTTGCAGACATTGTAAAAAATGTAGCAATTTACTGATGGCTGGATATTGTAATGGAAATTTTAGATTCACCTAAAAAAATTCTAAACATCTATTTATTCATCCATGCATCTATTCATTCACTCACTTCATAATGTTGGGGTATACAAATCTAAATTCCTTAACCAAAATTCTTGTGCACTGTTGGTAGGAATGGTAAAATGGTAAAGCAACTATGGAAAACAGTATGGGAACTCCTCCAAAAAATTAAAAAAGAACTACCAGATGATCTACCAATCCCTTTTATATATGCAAAGGAATTGAAATCAAGATCTCAAAAAGATATCAGCACTCCCACGTTTATTGCAACACTATTCACAATAGCCAAGCTACGGAAACATCCAAGTGACAACAAACAGATGAATGGATAAAGTACCTGTGCCATATATATGTGTGTGTATATATATATGTATATATATGTACACATACATATACATATATTGCCATATATGTGTGTATGTATATATGTATATGTGTGTGTCTGTGTGTATATATATATATATGTAAGTACATATATATATATTCAACATCAAAAATGAAGGCAATCCTGCCATTTACAACAACACAGATGAACCTGAACAATATTATGCTAAGTGAAATAAGCTTGTCACAGAAGACAAATACTGCATGATTCCATTTATAGGAGGTATCTAAAATAGCTAAAATAGTCAAATTGATAGAAGCAGAAACTATAGTAGTGGTTGCCAAGAGCTAGAGGCTAGAAGAAATGGGAGTTTTTGTTCAATGGACAGAAAGCTTCTGTTATACTAGATGAATTAGAGCTGGAGAGCTGCTATATAACATGGTGCCTATAGTTAACAGTATGGTATTGTGCATTTCAAAAATTGTTAAGTGGGTAAAATTCATATTTAGTGTTCTTACCTTAAAAAAACAAAAACAAAAGGACACAAGGAAATTCTAGAAAGTGTTGAGTGTTGTGTGTTACCTTGGTTGTGCTGATGGTATCGTGGGTTTTACATATAGGTCCAAACTCATCAAATTGTACATGGTAAATATGTACAGCTCTTTGTATATTAATTATACCTCAATAAAATTGTTTTTATGGGCACCCTCCTACACTGTTGGTGGGAATGTAAACTGGTGCAGCCCGTCTGGAAAACAGTGTGGATGTTTCTCAAAAAATTAACAATAGAACTCCGCTATGACCCAGCAATAGCACTGCTAGGAATTTACCCAAGGGATACAGGAGTGCTGATGCATAGGGGCACATGTACCCCAGTGTTCATAGCAGCACTTTCAACAGTAGCCAAATCATGGAAAGAGCCTAAATGTCCATCAACTTACAAATGGATCAAGAAGATGTGGTTTATCTATACAATGGAATACTACACGGCAATGAGAAAGAATGAAATCTGGACATTCATAGGAAAGTGGATGGAACTCAAGGGTGTTATCCTGAGCAAAATAAGTCAGGCAGAGAAGGACAGATACCCTATGTTTTCACTCATAAGCGGAACAGGAGAAACTTAATGGAGGACCATGAGGGAGGGGAAGGGGGAAAATAGTTGGGGAGAGGGAGGGAGGCAAGCCATGAGAGACTCTTGAATGTTGAGAACAAACTGAGGGCTGATGGGGGTGGGAGAGAGGGGAAGGGGTGTGATGGGCATGGAGGAGGACACTTGTTGGGATGAGCACTGGGTGTTATATGAAAACCAACTTGACAATAAACTATGAAAGAAAAAAAATAAAATTGTTTTTAAAAAACTCTTGAAGATAGATATTTCATAATTCAAATGTTTTTTATATTTTATAAAAGTAATATGGTGCACCGTGTATACGACAAACACCCCAGTAAGGTCTCAGACAGCATTCCATAATCAAATGTAATAATTCTTCAACTAAACATATACACGTTCACACAAAATGTAATGAAAACTACCGATAGCTCCATTCTTTTCAGAGAAGACTTTGCCACCAAATGAGTTTGCCACAAACTTAGAGGGAAATCATGGTTTTGGGGTGTTTTGGGCATTTGGATTTGGGAACATTTGGATAAGGATTAGGGCCTGTAGATGCATTAGCCTGTTTGTTTAATGTTAATCTCTCCCCCTAGAATGTAAACTCATTGGGGCCACAGAGCCCAGATGAATTTCTCTGGCTCACTTCTGTATCACTAGCATTAGAACTGCGTCTGACATTTAGTATGTACTCAGTAACTTTTGTTGAGTTAGTGAATGGATGGATAGATGGATACATAAATTAAACAAAAGTTCAGCTTGCTGTGGAGAAAATCTGAATAACAGAGACTGTTATGTGTTTCTAAGGATTTTTTTTCATAGACTCTAAGTTCTAATGGATCAGGGTACTTTGTTTTGATCACATTGTGCTCTCTGATGCTTTGTATAGAGTTAGTGTTGTCTACACAAAAGGAATTATAAATTCCTTTCACAACTAGGAAGTAGTAGTTTGCATTTTTTTTAGAAAATTTAAATTCCTTCTAGAATATTGCAAAGGAGAGTAATGTGGTTTAGGAGTTTAAAAGTAAACACAACCAGTCACTCTTCACTGGAGCCCTGGGTATAAAGGAGCAAATAAATATTCTAATCACCATGTTTTAGAAATATATTGCCTTACACTCCAGTTTACTATCCATGTCCAGTGCTGAACTATAAACTTTTATTTCCCTCAAACAAACCCCCAAACATTTATCACATTAAAAATGAATCATCTGTTATGCTCCAACCATAAACTGAATAATAAACAGAGGCAGGAATTATGATCTCTGGAAAACTGGAGAAGCGCCGGTGTGTGATCACAATATTCCGCCCCATAAATCTTCAAATCCATATTTACACTGAATTCCCAGACTTGCTTGTCAAGAGAAGGTCTAAAATCGCAGCTAATTGTTTTACAAGAATAGGTGAAAGGCAATAGCAAGCCCTGTTTTCTGAAAGAGGAGTTTGAGGCAAATATGATAATTTGGCCACCAATTGGATTATAATTTTCTATTGAAGTTTTATTTAAAATAGTTTAGTGTGAGGCTCTTTTAAATGTGGAAACGCTCTCTGCATTCCTGAAAATCCCAGTGCCTCATATATGGCTTGGCACCTTTTAGACTTCTGCTGTGTGCAAGCAAGAACATTTTTAGACTATGGTTTGACTTATGGCATATCTAAGTCCATGTAGTAGGTAACTGGAATATAATCTCTATTATACTTTAAAATGAATCTCAAGGATATAAGGTGTATATCGGTGCTCATGAAAGTAGCATTTGATCTTTGCATTTTTCTATGTGGTTTTTCATACAGTCTGACAATGATACATAGGTTTTTTTCAGAGAGTCATCCATCTCTGTGTTGCTATTCTAAGCAATTAAGATGGTCATACTTTAAAATTAATAAAAACAAATACATGCTTGATTCTCTAGGAGATGTGGATTTTTCCAGGGTCCGTTTTAGGTAAATTGTTAGCCTGCCTTACATGCATATGCCCTTAGAAAGGTGGAGAAGGTACTTTGCAGGCTGGCTTTCTACAACTTTACATGATTGCAATAGGTCAAATCTGACACAGCGTTGAAAGAAAGTTCCTTTGGCAGATAATGAATGAAATGCAGCACAAAGCATGCCATCACCTAATAAAAACATCAGCTTGTGAGAAATGTTTACTGCCCTTTTCAAAAACTTCCCCTTGGATTTGGGCATATGGAATATTACATTTCATGTGCGACTCTGGCTTCCCATGCAGCCTTTGAGTACTTGCTGTGTCCCAGCTAAAGAGGAGATTCTGTAAGGAAACTATTAGCCGTTGGCCAGTCTCACAGGCTCATGATTCAAAATGACCAGCATTCATTAAACTTTATTACTGAGCTGCATGAAGTTTCTTTGGATTAGGAGACGGCATGACCCTGTGTCCAGATTTTTGACTGGTGCTGAAGCTTTTCATTAACCTGGAAGCCTTCTATTTACATGGTTCACAGCCTGGTCTCAGCTCACTTGGAGGTAACAAAGGGTGTCGGGACAGAAGGGCAGTGGGGGTCCCGGTCCTGTAAGGTTTCCATCTGACTCTGATCAGGTCAGCGTTTTAACTCCTGCCTCATTAGGTAAAATAAAATGGAAATGATTGAGTACTCAGGGATCATATTTCAGATTTGGCTATGTCTCTTCCAAACACCTTCTTCGGGCAACACAGTTAATGTGATTTGTCTGCTGATTCTCACCTTGCGTGCTGCTGGCATTGATGGCACCCGCCTGTACCCAACTTCTAGCAAGGGTGCATGGAAGGGAACAGCAAGACATGGTGTGCCCACATCTTACCGGGAGCAGGAGCAATTCTCGTTGACAGAAAACTTGTCAGAAGGAAGAAAACGCTTTTATTTCTCTAATTGAATGGGGGTTATAAATTAGAAAGGATGTGTTCCTAAAGTGGGGAAAGAAAATGAATGCTGGGTGAATTGTTACTAACCTGTTTGTTTGTTTGTTTGTTTTTTAAACTTTTTTTAAATGTTTTATTTATTTTTGAGAGAGAGATAGAGACAGCATGAGCAGGGGAGGGTCAGAGAAAGAAAGACACAGAATCCGAAGCCGACTCCGGGCTCTGAGCTAACTGTCAGCACAGAGCCCGATGCGGGACTCAAACCCACGAACTGTGAGATCATGACCTGAGCCGAAGTTAGAGGCTTAACCAACTGAGCCACCCAGGCACCCCTAACCTGTTTGTTTAATGCTGGGTCGGCATGCTAATAAATGAGATGCTTTTGAAATGACTAGACTTCTTTAGTAAATGTAAAGCGTCAAAGTCTGTAGTCTTGCCCAGCTATACTGAGACAATGTGATGTTGTATGTCTCCTGACGTGATACATAAAAAGGTGACAACATCTCCTAGATAGTATTTTTATCAAAAATGTTCATGTTTAACTTAAAACTGTAAGGAATCTCAATCAGTCAAAATCAAAGTGTGGGACCTTCTATGAACAACTGTGTCTGTGTACTTCAAAAAGGTCAGTGTCTTAAGAACAAATCAATCAGGGAACTCTCTTAGATTAAGGGATACTGAAGAGGTGTGACATTTGAATATAATATGTGGTAGTGGTTGCAACAAATGACAAAGAATGTTATTGTGACAATTAGAGAAATATGAATGTAGATTGAACATTAGATAATATTTTTTTACTGCTGCTAAATTTTGTGAGCGAAATGATGGCACTTTATTAAGAATGCCTTTGTTCTTAGGAGATATTCTTAAATACTTAGGAATGAAATGTCATTATGTCTTTAACTTAATATCAAGGGACTCAGCAAAATATTAATGTTTTGTACCTGTTGACATACACACACACACAGAGTGAGGGAGGAGGGAAAATGTGTGTGAGATGTTAAAAACTGATGACTCTAGATGAGTTCTACAAATGAGATTTATAATTATTTATCTTGTTGTACTGTTTTAATAATTAAATAAAAATTGGGGCACCTGAGTGGCTTAGCTGGTTAAGCATCCAACTTTGACTCAGGTGATGATCTCTCAGTTTGTGAGTTCCAGCCCTGGGTCGGGCTCTGTACTGACAGCTCAGAGCCTGGAGTCTGCTTCAGATTCTGTGTCTCCCCCTCTCTGCCCCTCCCCTGCTCATGCTCTGTCTCTCTCTGTCTCTCAATAATAAATAAATGTTACAAAATTTTGTTAAAAATAATTAAATAAAAATTGCATAGGCAAAGTGAAGAGCACACTAATTAGCAGTGAGTGTTCTATGTTGTTCCTGTTACCCAGGTTAACCGTAAAGTTGATAGTCTCACCTTCTGGAAGGCACTCATGGAGTTTCCCATCATGGAATATCCTAGCTATTAGGCTTCTCACACTGAATTGACAGCTATTGTGAATATCATTCCTTGATGTATGAATTTTTTAACCAAGGATTTCTTTATAATATTAGCCAGGCTCCAACCCATATGGTGCCTAACATGTCCCCTAACAATGTCTTTCCTCATAATATCCAGGGCCAGCTCCCAGAGAACAATGGACCAAGGTGCCTTAGTCTCCTAGCCCCACATCTTCCTCCTTCCCCCAGCCCAGGCTCTGTTTCTGCAGCATCAGGATGGGAGGGCTGTGTGGGTGCACCCTTGGTTAAGCCAGGCTTTTCTATTCTGTTTTCAAACCTTTTCTACTTTATTTTTTTCCTGTTTATACCAAGGATTGTGATTTTTCTCCTCATTGTATGCTACCTTACCACAGATGATTCTTTCTCCTTTATTGCTGCCAATCTAAGTTAGGAACTGTAGTTAGCTGTAATAGTGAGTCCTCTTTCCCAAATAAATCAGGAGGATAGTCCTCTCTGTGACCTAAGCTTCTTCTGTCTCTGACTTCTCTATTCCTTGTCTGTGCCTCCCATCCTTTTACAAAGTCACTTCACAGTGCAGAATGGCTACCAGAACTCAACCTCTACATCCTGCTTCCAGGATGTAGTCTCCTGGGAGCCTCACCTAATAATTTCTGCCAGCACTTCACCAAGTAGCATGGAAGGTTGACAAATATTGTCTTTCCCCAGGGCACTTTGTTGTTCCAGATACATTGGGGAATTTATTAGGAAGAAGAGGGGAGAGAACACCGGCTAACAACATACGGCTAACAACATACGGCACAACATGTAGCAGTCTGGTGCTACAGCATCTGTTAGTATATCTTTGGATCATATATTTGGGTCTATAGACTCTGGGTTGAGGGAGGAATGCATAAAAAATAGGATGTATCTCCTGTGCTACCTAATCCCCTGCAAGCTTCCCATTTATTTAAGGAGAAGAAATATGGGAAAATTAGAAGAAATTCGGTGCTGATCTAAATGGAACTCAGAGAAAAAAAAATAGAATCTAAGTCTTCAGGCAAGGTGTTTGGCTTTGTATAAGATTTAGATGAGCAATATGGTAAGAGAATTTTCCAAGGAAAAGAAAGAGTGGAAGTAAAGCCCAGAGGAATTAATGAGCAAATAGTTCAGGGGTCAGTGCCTTGGCCTCACCTGGACAAAGGAGATGGCTTGAAGAAAAGGAAAGGAAACTAAAATGACAGGTAGACTGAGGACGGATTTTAGAAGGTACTGAACCCAAGACGCTTGTGTTTGGTCCGGATGAACTAGGCAATAGGGAGCCATTGTAGGTTCTTGAGCACTGTATTAATTTGGTGAACATGGTATTTTAGGAAGACTGCTAGTTGCAAATAGAAATAAAGAGGTTGCAGTTAGTAAATGAGTATAGTTGTACGTTAATAGAAACCTGTGTCAAGAAATCAGAGGAAATGGAGAGGAAAAGACAATGCTGAAAGATGTTTGAAAGGAAAATTGAGGGAATATGATGATTAGGGAATGAAAGGAAATAAATATAAGCTGATTCTGAGGTTTCTGGCCCAGGAAACTAGGGGAGCCTTTGGCCAAAGGGGATAGTTGTGAATTCTGGAGACTTTGAGGAAGGACTGTACATAGTGGATAGAAGAAATATAAAAAAAAGTCACTAAGTACTTCTAATAGAATTAAAAGCCCCCATATTATTTCTACCAAGTTAATTGAGACCCAAATTATGCTCTGTGTTTAGTCATTGGTATTTTCTGGTTAGAACATACCCAGTAGTTTGGGTATTGGTTTGGTTTGGTTTTGTTTATAAGAAAGGTAATGCCTTCATAGAAAGGGATAGCTGATGTTTTTGAAGCTTTTATGTATTACATATAGTAGACAAACTAAGGACATGTTGATACTTTGATTATACTCAAGAAATTCAAGGCTTACTATGTTGAATCTTACAAAAAGAGAAAGGAAAATCTCACTCAAAGTTCCTAAAAGGAAAATAATTAACAATTAGTGCCATGATAATAAATTAAAAGATAAAATAATAAACATTTAATTTAATGCCCTGCATAGTTTTATTTCATCCTCCAATACTCTTATTCTTAGACTCAGAGCAGAAAATGCTGCATTTGACTACGCAGCTGCATGGTAAAACCAGCACTTGTGCCTCAAAATATCAACATCAAAGCTACCGCTCTTTTATCTTCTTAGTTCTTCCTCCCTTCTCTCTGTCTCATCAGATACCAGATCTATTGAAAAATTGTCCGTCTACCATTTTTAGAAGCCACAGGTTATTGAAACTTAGAAGGACTTTGAGAACCTCGTGGATCACATAATTCTATTTTATAAGAGTAAGTGGCAAAACTTTTGCAGAGCAACATTGGGTTGCGTAGAGCCTAATCTAAGGAAATTGATGTTATCAGGCCATTGGAAGGACAATGCTTTTCAAGAAAGTTTATATGAATCAAGTGTGTCCAAAACAAACTGATTCTTCTGTTCTCTTTAGTGAAGCTAGTAAGGAATTTGCTCAGGTTACCCATTTGAAGAACTTTGGTTTTTCTTTAATGATGTTGAGAGCACTGAAATATTTGTAGATAAAAGATAATTCCAAGAAGGGTTAGCATAACAGTTATTTTGCTTCAGAAATTCAAAAGATAAACGCAAACAAATATATTTGTGGTTGAAATAAACTCTTCCTTCAGAGAAGTTTCGTGCCTCTAATCAAAGAAGATGGACTCTCATAGATTTGCCCCAGTGAATTCTTGGATGAAAGTTTTTCTTTAAAAACTCTTGTTTTGGGGCTCCTGGGTGGCTCAGTCAGTTAAGCATCCGACTTTGGCTCAGGTCATGATCTCATGGTTCACGGGTTTGAGCCCCACATCGGGCTCTGTGCTGACAGCTAGCTCAGAGCCTGGAGCCTGTTTCAGATTCTGTGTCTCCCTCTCTCTCTACCCCTCCCCCACTCGTGCTCTGTCTGTCTCAAAAAAAAAAAAAAAACCATTAAAAAAACCTCTTGTTTTAATTTTTGAAGACAAATTCAGTTCTGCTCTGACTTGTGACAGAGAAGCCTAACAGGGGATGTTCTTGAGTTAATTCTATGCATCTAATCCTTCTGAAGGGTCAGCTCTATGATGCTGCTGTGGGCGGTTGAGGCTTGAGTTGTCCCTTGCCCCTCCTCACCAGCCCCTTCCTCACCAGCTTGGAACCATCTCCCAGAAGTGAACTAGAGCCTCTGAATCTCCAGAATATGTTTCTTTTGCATTGGAGCTTTTTGTCCCAGTTATTTTTGTCAATGTTTGACTGGTTTTAGGGGCAGACAGGGAACTGTTTTCAGATATGCCAAATTAACTTTTCAGAGCAAAAGGGTGTCCTTTAGTGTTACAGGATGGACTTTTACAAAATGAAATCATAGGAAAGTTAATTTAGTTCCCTTTTGCCAGTTCCACTTAAGCTGTGGAGATGATTTACCCACCAAAATAGTCATTATTTAAGTGAACGGGTCCTATGCATTCCCAGTTCTGGGTTCGCTGGGAAAAATACCCATTGATAGTAATTACCCAGTGAATATTTATTATATCCCCCCCCAGTACCTCCAAATGCAAATCCTGTCTGTTTCTGAAATTTGGCTTGAAAGATAAGTTAATATGTTAGACTGTGGGGATTTATAATAAAATTTGTCAATATAATTTGAATGAGAGCCTCTTCTGGTTGACTGTAAATACACTTTAATTAAGACTTAATAACCTTCATATGGGAAATGGAAAATTATTACAAGTAAGTGATCTTGGATAAACTCCAGTGACTCCTTTAAAGGAAACATCAAATAAAAATATAGTAAATATATTTTATATAGTAATTATGTCGATTAAAGAACTTCATTCAGCCAAATGCTTTTTGGCAGATTATAGAATACACACTCCATGGCAAGTGAGAGGTTGAAAAAGGTACTAACCTGTAATAACTTGAAATCTCCATTAAGAGACTAGTAGATGTACTGGTATAATGTACTAAACGTAACCAACTAAAATGCTTATTAAAGGAGAAAGGTGTGTTTCTTCTGGCAGCTACTGACTACTAACAAACAAATAGGACTTCCCACTTAACTCTAGAGATAAGCATCACCATTTCATGCTACCATGAACAGGAATGCTGGCTGATGTGCCAAAACAATATCTCCCTGATCCTGTAGTCTAGAATACCAAAGTAATGTAAATTGTTTCTAACAGTGATCTTTTCCCATCTTCTGGCATCCCTGAAGTTTACTTTTTCCTATCTCTAAAATTTATTTTCTGCAGACTAGACCATCTTTCTGGGGTGTCTGGCTTATGATATCACATCCTGTTCTTTACACCCCACCTACATTACCTCAAGTAGGCTCCAGTGTGGCAGGAAGAAACCATGCAGTCATGCTCTGTAAGTCTGTAGTACAGTCCTGATTTATTTAGCAAAAGCTACACAGTCTTAGTAGGAGCTAGGAGGCCACCCAGAGGAGGTGCAGGTGCAGCATGTCCCTGTGTGGCTTCATGAAGACCCTGACGACCCCAACAGGGCTGCACAGGTGCCAGTACTGGTGCTTGAGAAGGCACTGCACACCATGCTCTAGCTCTTTCATAATTTGCTTTTATTCCACCCTTCCAGAAGAAGGTAAGAAATCTTTACGGGCATCAGGGCTCCTTTACTTTCCATCCAAACTCCATGTCAGCAAACCCAAGTTCTCACCCAGAATGAAAAAGCAGAGTGAGAGCCCTGGCAGCCCTGAGTACTTTGCCCACCTCTGGCTATCTCCATTTCTTCACAGTCTACCTCTTGACTCCACCTTACTTCTTTCCATTCCTAAACTTCTAGTTTAGTTTGAGGATGGTGATCATAAAACCACCAGCCTACAACATGCTTCCATGGGGAAAACTGTGCCACACTTCGATCTATAATCTCTAACGTAGACTCTGGGATGATGACTTGGTTCCCAGTGCCCATTGCTAATGCAGACCTGGGGCCCACCTGCAGGCTCTGCTGCCCTGAGACTGGGTGCTGCAGATGGCAAAGGACACTGGGTCATAGGACCGAAAAGCTCATTCACCAGGAAAACTGGAAGGACAAGACAGCAACAAGTCACATCTTGAGATCATGGTAGCAGAAAATCTCCCAGTGTGACACAGTCAAGCTTTAGCTATACTAGCAAGTCACAGCAGTGTAGTGCAGACAGAGGCCACTTCAGCCAAGAAAACCAAGGAGCTGCAAAGTCAGGGGGTGTCCACTGCTGCCCCTCTGTGACCCCATACTCGGTCAGCCCCAGGTTTCCCTAAACTTGCTTGCCTCTAGCTCACCATCCCTGTCCACCTCTGCAACTCACATCTCCTCATCCTCTCCTTCTGCCCCTTTGCCTGACTTTCTCTGATACCCCTCACCAGCCTCTAGAGGAGGCTGCTGTTTCTCCTCTTCTCGGTTCACACAAGAGGCCGGCATGTTCCTTACTGGCCTTGGCCACTCTTCCTGACCCCCACTCCACAGCTTTCTCTTTCATCCCTTGGCCATTTACCAACTGCCCAGACAAGAGCCCACAACCCTCCAGCACTCTAGAGCGTGTGGCCTGATGGCATTATCAGCCCTCCAACCTCAGTGTGACCGACCATTAAACCTCTCGTCCCCGTGGCTCCTGCACCAGCCCCAGCCTTTGTCCGCACGCAGGGTGATTGACGTTAAACTCGCCTCCCTAATATCAGATCTGAATTTCCCCCTTTTCTTGCTGCCCCACTATCCCCTCTCCTGTGTGTGCTGTACCTGTTCCTCATCCCTTTCAGGATCACTGCCCTCCAACTGCTTCTTCTCCTAGTTCTCCACTTTCATCTCTCCTAGTTCTCCTTCTAACTTCGCCTGGCTCTCAATCTGGATACCCGCCACCAGTCATTTCAGCGATGCATAAGCCCGGCTCCATGTCCCACTACAACTTGGCAGTACTTCTAATGAATTCCTTCCTGAGTCCCCACTTCACTCCCCACAGCAGTCCCCATGGGCTCCCTTGTGCCGCAGAAGCCTCCAGTCACACCCCTTCCCACCACTCTCTGCAGGCACACTTGCCTGTCTTTTCTTCTGAGGAAACTGGGGACACCTGACATGATTCTCTTCAAAACTCTTCTACCCTGGCTTAAACCTGCATTCTCTTGCCTTTATTCTTTTTTTTTTTTTTTTTTTTTTTTTTAAAAATTCTTTTTTTTTTTTNCTTCTCCCCCTTGTTCCTCCGTCAAGTTCCTCCTAATCCTCCTATACGTGCAAACATATGATGTTATGCTGAGCGAAATAAGTCAGGTAGAGAAGGACAAATATCTCTTGCCTTTATTCTTATTGCTGAAGAAGTAGTATCTAGTCTCTTTTCTACCATTAGATCCTCCTGATTCTACTCCTCTAGAAATCTCTCTCTCCCTTCTTTCTTTTGCTTCCTCAGTGTTCCTCTCCCTGATTTTCCTAACTACAAAAATGCTCATCTCCCGCACCCTTTAAAAAAACCTTCCTATTATTAGTTCCTCTATTTTATTGTCCTCTCCTTTTCTTAACTACCTAGCTTTAAAAAAATTAATGTTTATTTATTTTTGAGAGAGAGGGGGAGAGAGAGGGAGAGAGAGAGAGAGAGAGAGGAGAGAGAGAGTGAGAGTGAGAGAGGGAGAGGGAGAGAGAGAGAGAGGGAAAAAAAGGAGCAGAGAGAAAGGGAGATACAGAATCTGAAGTAGGCTCCCGGCTCTGAACTGTCGGCATAGAACCTGACACAGGACTCAAACCCATGAATTGTAAGATGATGACCTGAAGTCGGACACTTAACCCACTGAGCCACCCACGCACCCCTTAACTACCTAGCTTTTTGATGAACAATACCGTTACTGTCTGTATCCATTTTCTCTGCCACCTGCTCTTTCTTTGCTCAGGGGCTGTGATGCCACCTCTGACATTCTACTGAAACAGCCTCTCGAACAGGGGTTCATACACTGCTTCAGTCTAGCAGAGCTAGGACACTGGATCCCTCCATCTTCTTCTTTTCTTTTTTAATATAATTTTTTGTCAAATTGGTTTCCATACAACACTCAGTACTCATCCCCGTCACTTATCAATAAGTGCCCTCCTCAATGCCCATCACCCACTTTCCTCTCTCCCCCAACCCCATCAACCCTCAGTTTGTTTTCAGTATTTAAGAGTCTCCTGTGGTTTGCCTCCTTCCCTCTCTGTAACTTTTTTCCCCTTTCTCTCCCCCTTGGTCATCTGCTAAGTTTCTCATGATCCACATATGAGTTAAAAAAATACGGTATCTGTTTTTTTCCGACTGACTTATTTCACCCTCCAGTTCCATCCACATTGCTGCAAATGACATGATTTCATTCTTTCTCATTGCCCAGTAGCATTCCATTGTATATATAAACCACATCTTCTTGATCCATTTGTCACTTTATGGACATTTAGGCTCTTTCCATGATTTGGCTATTGTTGAATGTGCTGCTGTAAACATTGGGGTCCATGTGCCCCTATGTATCAGCACTCCTGTATCCCTTGGGTAAATTCTTAGCAGTACTATTGCTAGGTCATAGGGTAGTTCTGTTTTTAATTTTTTGAGGAACTTCCACACTGTTTTCCAGAGCAGTTGCACCAGTTTGCATTCCCATCAATAGTATAAGAGGGTGCCATTTCTCCACATACTCGCCAGCATCTATAGTCTCCTGATTTGTTCATTTTAACCACTCTGACCAGTGTGAGGTGGTATCGATTTGTATTTCCCTGATGATGAGTGATGCTGAACATTGTTTCATGTGTCTGTTGACCATCTGAATGTCTTCTTTAGAAAAGTGTCTATTCTTGTCTTCTGCCCATTTCTTCGGGTGTGGAGTTTGATGAGTTCCTTATAGATTTTGGATACTAGCCCTTTATCTGATATGTCATTTGAAACTATCTTCCCATTCCATCGGTTGCCTTTTAGTTTTGTTGATTGTTTCCTTTGCAGTGCAGAAGCTTTTTATCTTGATGAGACCCCAATAGTTCATATTTGCTTTTGATTCCCTTGCCTTTGGAGATGTGTCAAGTAAGAAATTGCTGCGGCTGAGATCAAAGAAGTTGTTTCCTGCTTTTTTCTCTAGGGTTTTGATGGTTTCCTGTTTCCCATTCAGGTCCTTCATCCATTTTGAGTTTATTTTTGTGTATGGTGTAAGAAAGTGGTCTAGTTTCATTCTTATGCATGTTGCTGTCAGTTCTCCCAGCACCATCTGTTAAAGAGGCTGTCTTTTTTCCATTGGATACTCTTTTCTGCTTTGTCAATTGTCAAAGATTAGTTGGCCATACATTTGTGGGCCCAATTCTGGGTTCTCTATTCTATTCCATTGGTCTATGTGTCTGTTTTTGTGCCAATACCATACTGTCTTGATGATTACAGCTTTGTAGTAGAGGCTAAAGTCTGGGATTGTGGTGCCTCCCATTTTGGTTTTCTTCTTCAATATTACTTTGGCTATTCGGGGTCTTTTGTGATTCCATACAAATTTTAGGATAGTTTGTTCTAGCTTTGAGAAGATTGCTGGTGCAACTTTGATTGGGATTGCCTTGAATGTGTAAATTGCTTTGGATAGTATTGACATTTTAACAATATTTATTCTTCTGATCCATGAGCATGGGATGTTTTTCCATTTCTTTGTGTCTTCTTCAATTTCCTTCATAGGTTTTCTAAAGTTTTCTCATACAGATCTTTTATATCCTTGGTTAGGTATTTTGTGGTTTTTGGTGCAATTATGAATGGGATCAGTTTCTTGATTTCTCTTTCTGTTGCTTCATTGTTGGTGTATAAAAATGCAACCGATTTCTGTACGTTGATTTTGTACCCTACGACTTTGCTGAATTCATGGATCAGTTCTAGCAGACTTTTGGTGGAGTCTGCCAGGTTTTCCATGTAGAGTATCATGTTGTCTGTGAAGAGTGAAAGTTTAACTTCAGCTTTGCCAATTCTGATGCCTTTTACTTCCTTTTGTTGTCTGATTGCTGATGCTAGATCCTCCAGCACTATGTTAAACAACAGTGGTTAAGAGTGGACATCCCTGTCATGTTCCTGATCTCAGGGGGAAAGCTCTCAGTTTTTCCTCATTGATGTTGAAGTATATTCCTTCTATCCTGACTTTCTCGAGGGTTTTTATTAAGAAAGGATGCTGTATTTTGTCAAATATTTTTTCTGCATCTATTGACAGGATCATATGGTTTTTATCTTTTCTTTTGTTAATGTGATGTATCACATTGATTGATTTGTGAATATTGGACCAGCCCTGCAACCCAAGAATGAATTCCACTTGATCTTGGTGAATAATTCTTTTCATATGCTGTTGAATTCAATATACTAGTATCTTGTTGAGGATTTTTGCTACCATATTCATCAGGGATATTGGCCTGTAGTTCTCTCTCTCTCTCTCTCTCTCTCTCTCTCTCTCTCTCTCTCTCTCTCTCTCTCTCTCTCTCTCTCTCTCTCTCTCTCTCTCTCTCCTCTCTCTTCTCTCTCTCTCTCTTTTTTTTTTTTCCTGGGTCTCTGTCTGGTTTGGGAATCAAAGTGATGCTGGCTTCATAGAATGATTCCAGAGGTTTTCCTTCCATTTCTATTTTTTGGAGCAGCTTGAGCAGGATAGGTATTAACTCTGTTTTAAATGTCTGATAGAATTCCCCTAGGGAAGCCATCTGGTCCAGGACTCTTATTTGTTGGGAGATTTTTGATAACTGATTCAATTTCTTCACCAGTTATGGGTCTGTTATAATTTTCTATATCTTCCTGTTTGAGTTTTGCTAGTGTGTGGATGTTTAGGAATTTATCCATTTCTTCTAGGTTGTCCAGTTTGGCATATAATTTTTCATAGTATTCCATGACAGTTGCTTGTATTTCTGAAGCATTGGTTGTAATAAGTCTATTTTCATTTGTGATTTTATCTATTTGGGTCCTCTCTTTTTTCTTTTTGAGAAGCCCGGCTAGAGGTTTATCAATTTTGTTTATTTTTTTCAAAAAACGAACTCAGTTTCATTGATCTATTCTACTGGGTTTTTTTTGTTTTTTGTTGTTGTTGTTGTTGGATTCTATATTGTTTATTTCTATCCTGATCTTTATTATTCCCCTTCTTCTGCTAGTTTGGGGTGTCTGTGGTGTTCTGCTTCTAGTTCCTTTAGGTGTGCTGTTAGATTTTGTATTTGGGATTTTTTTTTTCCTGTTTCTTGAGATAGGCCTGGATTGCAATGTATTTTCCTCTTAGGACTGCCTTTGCTGCATCCCAGAGGGTTTGGATTGTGTATTTTCATTTTCATCTGTTTCCATATTTTTTTTAAATTTCTTCTCTAATTGCCTGGTTGACTCATTCGTTCTTTAGTAGGATGTCCTTTAACCTCCATGCTTTTGGAGGTTTTCCAGACTTTTTCCTGTGTTTGGTTTCAAGTTTTATAGAATTGTGATCTGAAATGTGCATGGTATGAACTCAATTATTTTATATTTATTGAGGGCTGCTCTGTGACCCAGTATGTGATCTATTTTGGAGAATGTACCATGTGCACTCGAGAAGAAAGTGTATTCCACTGCTTTGGGATGTAGTTATAAATATATCTCTCAAGTCCCTCTGATCCAATGTGTCATTCAGGGCCATTGTTTCTTTACTGATTCTCTCTCTAGTTGATCTATCCATTGCTTTAAGTGGAGTATTAAAGTCCCCTGCAATTAGCACATTCTTATCAATAAGACTGTGTATGTTTGTGATTAATTGTTTTATCTGTTTGGATCTACCGAATTCGGTGTATAGACATTTATAATTGTTAGCTCTTCCTGATGGATAGACCCTGTAATTATTATGTAATGCCCTTCTTCATCCCTTGTTACTGTCTTTAATTTAAAGGCTAGTTTGTCTGACAAAAGTATGGCTACTCCAGCTTTCTTTTGACTTCCAGTAGCATGATAGATAGATCTCCATCCCTTCATTTGCAATCTGAAGGTATCCTCAGGTCTAAAGTGAGTCTCTTGTAGACAGCTAACAGATGGGTCTTGTTTTTTGTATCCATTCTGCTCTATGTCTTTTTTTTGAAGCATTTAGTCCATTTACATTCAGTGTTATTATTGAAAAATATGGGTTAGGAGTCACTGTGTTCTCTGTAGGTTTCATGCTTATAGTGATGTCTCTGGTCCTTTGTGTTCCTTGCAACATTTCCCTCACAGAGTCCCCCTTAGGCTCTCTTGTAGTGCTGGTTTAGTGGTGATGAATTCCTTCAATATTTGTTTGTTTGGGAAAACCTTTATCTCTCCTTCTTTTCTGAATGACACACTTGCTGGATAGAGGGTTCTTGGCTGCATATTTTTTCTGTTCATCACATTAAAGATTTCCTGCCATTCCTTTCTGGCCTGTCAAGTTTCAGTAGGTAGGTCTGCAACTACTCCGATAGGTCTCCCTTTGTATGTTAGGGCCCTTTTAACCCTAGCTGCTTCAGAATTCTCTCTTTATCCTTATATTTTGCCAGTTTCACTATGATATGTCATGCAGAAGATTGATTCAAGTTACATCTGAGGGGAGTTCTCTGTGCCTCTTGGATTTCAATGTCTATTTCCTTCCCCACATTGGGGAAGTTCTCTGCTATGATTTGTTCAAGTACCCCTTTAGCCCCTTTCTCTCTCTTCTTCTTACTGAATTCCTATGATACAGATATTGTTCCATTTGATTGCATCACTTAGTTCTCTAATTCTCCTTTCATGTTCCTGGAACATTTTATCTCTCTTCTTCTCTGTTTCCTCTTTTTCCATAATTTTCTCTTCTAATTCACCTATCCTCCCCTCTGCCCCTTCAATATGCACTGTGGCCACCCCCATTTTAATTTGCACCTCATTTATAGCATTTTTTAATTCATTCTGACAATTTTTAAGATCCTTGATCTCTGCAGCAATGGAGTCTCTTCTGCCTTCTATGCTTTTTTCAAGCCTAGCAATTAATTATGACTATTATTCTAAATTCTTGTTCAGTTATGTTGCTTATATCTGTTTTGATCAATTCTTTAGATGTCACTTCTTCCTGTAATTTCTTTTGAGGAGAATTCTTCCGTTTTTGTCATTTTGGCTAGTTTTCTGTCCCTTTTAAGTTTTAAAGGCTTATTAGGTGCTCTGCCCCTGTGAGTACTGCTGTGTTAAAGGGGGCTCATACACTGTCCAAGACCTGGCTGTTCAGGAGGTGTTTTTTGGAGATTGTTACTTGTTCTCTGTTGTTGTGACTTTGGTTATTTTATTTCCCTATTCATAGAGATGTTTTAGACCCTCCACCAGGTATCCTTTGGTTTGTTCCCTGAAGTAGCCCTAGAATTAATGTAGGCAATGCCCCAGTGCTGGTCTGGAGGAAAGGGCCATCAGGTTCCACAGCATCTATCCAGCTCCTGTAGATAGTCAGCTCTCCAGTGCAGAGGGGGGTAGTTTAGGGTAGGCAGGTCCCACCTCCACTGTGGGCCACAGGGACCAATCCCTGAGGCCCCACCTTGGTGGTTTTGGGGAGAAAAATGACGACCCTCAGTCTCTTCTTCACAGACGAGGTATCCCAAATTATTCCTTCGGATCTGTCCTCACTGTGACACAGGTGCATATGAGGTGGGCTGTCTCACCCCACTGTCTCCTGTGTCCCACACTTCGCTGAGTTTTATCCCACTTGATGCATGAATGTTAATGATGTCACCTGATGATATGTGGTCCCATGGCAGTGCTGTAGCACTTCAGGGGAAGGCTCTCTCCATCTTCTTTACATAATGCTTTCATGTAAGCACTCAACACATCTGTGTTTTAGAGTCACATATTCGATTAGCCTGAGAATATATATGAAATACAGTAAGATAATTAGGGGCCCAATTCTAAAGCCTTGAAGCTGGGAAATAAGAATGTGAATTTATAGGGGCACCTGGGTGGCTCAGTCAGTAGAGCATCTGACTTCAGCTCAGGTCATGAACTCACACTCATGAGTTTGAGCCCCACATCGGGCTCTGTGCTGACAGCTCGGAGCCTGGAGCCTGCTTTGGATTCTGTCTCCCTCTCTGTCTGCTCCTCTCCAACTCACACTCTGTCTCTCTCTCAAAAATAAATAAACATTAAAAAATATTTTTAAAAAGAATGTGAATTTATAGAAACTTTTTCTACTGTACACAGAACAATATTTTAAACAGAGGTGCCATGGTGTATCATAAAACCATATTGTACTTTCCCATAATATTCATGATCTGAAAGAAGCTGGGTTGTAGCAAATACCAATGGATATCCTAAACATTCATCATTTCTCCTCATGCTGCTTACAGGCAAGTTGCAGAAGTAGCTTGTCTCACTTTGGCAACAATTGGTCCATTCAATAACATCAGCTTTGGGGCGCCTGGGTGGCTTAGTCAGTTAAGCATCCGACTTTCGCTTAGGTCATGATCTCGCGGTTCGTGGGTTCAAGCCCCACGTCGGGCTCTGTGCTGACTGCCAGCTCAGAGCCTGGAGCCTGTTTCGGATTCTGTATCTCCCTCTCTCTCTGACCCTCCCCTGCTCACGCTGTCTCTCTCTCTCTCTCCTAGAAATAAATAAAACATTAAAAAAAATAATAATAACATCAGCTTTTTCACAAAAGCACTTCTAATTTATACTAAATGCTCCTAAATTATAACTTCATCTATAATAGGAACCACATATTATGTTTATTTGTTAGATTTTCTTTGCTCTAAGCATTGTGCCATGGAATCAGGATATGGTCAGATGTAGAGGGATAGTTAGATTCCATTTGCCCATAGTAGCAGAGTGTTCACCTGTGATCATATTTGGTCAGACTCTGGAGGGGACGCAAAGCTAAGTTGAGATGAACTCCCTGCCCTCAGGGAGCTCACAGTCAAGAGGAGAAATATGACAAGTACCTGGAGACCACAGTGGGAGAGAGACAATGGCAAGTGTCATTCACTGGGCCTCCTCTCTAGTCCCTAGCAGGAGAAGATGATCTTCTGAGAATATGGTTTGAGCAAAGGCCAACAGATTTGATGTCTATGAACATACCTGTTATTTAAGAAAAGCTCTTTTGAGAAAAGGATATTTTTATCTGAAAAAATCAGAAATCTCTCTGAACACATACTTCAGTGAATGCTAAGCCACTAAAGTCTTATTTAGAAGAAAAACTGAGGACTGATGGATGTGGGGGGGAGGAGGGATGGGCATGGAGGAGGACACTTGTGGGGATGAGCACTGAGTGTTATGTGGAAACTAATTTGACAATAAACTATTTGTAAAAAAAAAAAAAAAAGAAGATATTAGCTCCTTGTGAGTTTGTCAAAAATGAATTGTGTTATTTGTAATTTCTGGAGAGTGCCTTTTCTAAAGTAAGCTAAATATTTTTGTTAAGGCATTCCTACCTCTTGGCATTGTGTCCAGTTAGAGGCTTTATGACCAAAGAAAGGTTTCTGCAGGGGACGCAGGGGCCCTATTGGAGATAAAATGCCTTGTGTTTCCCTGCAGGAGGTCCAGCTCCCAGAGACGAGTTTAATAGCCATCCATACACTGAGAAGATCTTATCTCGTGTCCTATTGGTTCAGGGTCACTTGTTGGCTCACATCATACTGAAATGTGGGCAGAGAGAGGGAGTAATTTGTTAATGTCATGTAGGATGAACTTGGTTAGAAAGGGAAGTGTACCCGCTTTATAATAACACAAGTGTTTCCTTGCTAATCCCTTGGCAGGTTCATTATCTGTGCTGCCCCAGGCAATGGTTAGCCTATCATGAAAGTGAAATTTAACCCTCAGCATGAAATTAATCCTCAAAGACTTATGTCTGCTCAGTCTAGAAATAATACATTCTAAGTGATTGTATAATCCCCGACTCTTTCTTTATGCATAGGTGTTAAATTGTTATCAAGAAGTTATAAAGCATTCTAAGAAATTGATTTTTGTTTACTTGAGAAAACTGGACAAATTTATAAGAATGGAATAACTGATTTCCTAATTTAAGGTTGTAAATGTAAACCTGGCATGGTGGGTTATCATATGTCGGTGATCATACTCTTGTTTACTCTGCATTTTACCATATATATATGTGGTATATGTGATATGAATAAAGAATTTTTAAAGATATATCACTTGGCAAGGAGACTGTTTCCATCAGCTCCTTGACATTTGACATGGAAAAACTGGGAAACGCTTTGAGAATGCCAAATGGGTGTAAATGGTTCCTTGTAGAGTCAGGAAACCTTTAACAAGGGTTTAAGAGTAAAAGGAAGTGGGGCTGTGTCCCTTTTCCTGTTTCACAAGACAGGGCTTTATTCTTAGCCTTTTCATGAATCTTTCTTTCCAAGGTGTATGGGCAATTAGAGGGAAAGAAGGAAGGAGAGGTTAGGATTGAGAAGGGGTGGAAGGAAGTCAATATTTACTGAGAAATATATGTATCAAGCATTTTATACACGTTGCCTTATTTAATCCTCACTGCAAATGGCAAAGTAAGTATCACTTTTCCAGATAAAGAAACAGAAAGGTTTAAATGTCCTTTCCCAAGTTTATGTAGTGGATAACTGCCGCAGTCAAGATTTGAACCCAGGGCCATCTCTTCCTGCATGTATCCTTACCTTGCCAAACCCTTTATCAGATTTGTGTTCCAGATTTTGGTTCTCTCATGCCTGGCCTAATTTAACATCCCTTTTTTACTACTGCTTCCTGTCAGTTGACATTGCTTGTCAGTCTCCTGTGGGAGGAAATTAAATTTGTCTGGCACAATTTTCCTTTCATAGAGCCAAGTTCAATGGAACCCAGTGCCCTTTCCTATATAGGTACAAATCATCTATTGAATAATTTACTTTCCCGTCTGCCTACTGTTCAACTACTTACTTCTTTTTTACTTTATAGGTACGCTTTTTCCTAAACTTCTAGAACATTCCTCCTAAACTTTCAAAAATCATATGTTTAGTTCTTAAGAAAAAGCTTTTACTAAGCCTTTACTAATGTACAGATATTTCCTTTTAAAACCCTCTAACAAGACTCCTTTCTATGCTGGTTTAGCTTCCCAGCCACCCATGAAAATATTCTGCTCACTGCCCCAGAACCGTCCTTCCCGGCATCACAGGTTCATTGCTTCAAATAAGTTTTCCCCATTTAACTCCATCTATTCTCTAATCCATCAACTCAATTTGTATATCCTATCTCCTTTAAGCATTTATTTATTTTCTCTGTGTGTGTGTGTAAAATTTATTTTAATAGTACTGTATATTTACTTTGAATTCCCTTCTCGTTGACTCTGATTTTTAAACTTCCTTATATGTCATCTTATTTGGTATCCTTATGCCTGCCTGGGATAGTTTGCTGTAGAATTTATAGATAGCTTGAAAAATTAACTTTAATGGTCTTATCTGGAAGTTTTACATTTTAGTGATTACTATTTTCCTAATTGTAAGCAAAGTAAAATTATTCAAACTCTGGTAGACAATGAACATTTATGTTAATAAAGTCAAAGTAGATTCTGATAAAGTGTTCTCTGTTTAATAGCACACACACACACACAAGATCACATCCACTTTGTTTTCTGAGATTTATGTAGTTATTGTGATGCTTTTTGCAAATAATAGTCATTTATAGTGTTTACAAAAATAGTCTTAGAAAGGCATAACACTCCAAACAAGCAGTAAAAAAATTGTTGCAAAGTAGATTCTTTTGAGTACCTAACAATGCCTTCCTGTTGTCATTGTTTATAATTTTGTTTGTTTTAAATTACTTCCAAATTGTCAGCTCACAGAAAAATATGAAAAGGTATAATGATCAGACTTTAGATTAATTTAGAATATTATAGAAAATTGTTTTAACTCTTGAGAATCCCTCTACAAGTATAAAAATGCAAATGAGATTGTCCCTGGTGTTTTAGCCAGGGCTGAGAGGCTCAAAGCAATAGGATATTTATAAGAAAATTCCAGACATAGCAGCGCTGCCATGATCCATATGACCCAAACGTTCCAGCTTTTGTCTCTTGTCCTGTCTAAGGAAAACAAAAAGAAATACCATGTAAGTTAGAAGATCCCAAATCATTATTATGACTCATTGTAATGAAAATACGTGTATTATTTTATAGAGTCATTAAGTTGATTTGGAAGAAAAAAGCACTCTATAATTTTCATTACACTCTGGTGATTTTCAAGTCACTGTCTCTCTATACACACTCCAAACTCTCTACAACACTGTCCTGAGAAACTGGCTATTTTTGTTTTCCAGTGAAAGATTTGCTTTTCTTTAAGACTATAATGGGGCAGGGGCGCCTGGGTGGCTTAGTCGGTTAAGCGTCCGACTTTCGCTTAGGTCATGATCTCTCGGTTCGTGGGTTCGAGCCCCGCGTTGGGCTCTGTGCTGACTGCCAGCTCAGAGCCTGGAGCCTGTTTCAGTCTGTGACTCCCTCTCTCTCTGACCCTCCCCTGCTCACGCTGTCTCTCTCTCTCTCTCCTAGAAATAAATAAAACATTAAAAAATTAAAAAAAAAAAAAAAAGACTATAATGGGGCACCTGGGTGGCTCAGCTCGTTAAGCATCCAACTCTTGATTTCGGGTCAGGTCTGGATCTCATGGTTCATGAGTTTGAGCCCCACATCCGGCTTTGTGCTGACTGTGCTGAGCCTGCTTGAGATTCTCTCTTCTTGCCCCTCACCCACTTGTACGCACCCTCTCTTTCAAAAACAAATGAATAAACTTAAAAATAAAGACTATACTGACAATTCCTTATGTTTGGCAGGTTCTATTTAATTGCTAGTTTTATCAAGCTAGCAAAGACACAGGCATGGAAATGACTTCAGCCTATCTATGTATTGATCTTTCTCAAATTTTATACTTGGAAAAGACCACACTGATTTCTTCAGCTGCAATTCAAATAGCTTGAAGGAAAAGAACACTGTGTATTTAAGAGTCTTTTCAATGTTCCTAATTTGGTTTGGAATTTAATCCAGTAGATTCCATTTTGGATTTCTCAGAAAACATTTTTGTCAGCCTTACAGGCACTGTGGCTTCATTCTAAGCTGATGCATCTTAAGAAAGATTGTTCAAGGAACACTAGAGAGATATGTTCATCTTTAATCAATTCAAAACTGACATAATACAGTTATCTTGTGATGAAATTTATTTAATTTTAAACCTATGTAAGCAATTGAAATAATGAGAGACTATACAGTAAGTGACACCAAGCTTATAAGAGAGGAACTGAATTTGAAATTCAGGACAGTTCTCTAACTCTCATACCTACTCTATGTACTAGAGATGTTTCCCCCACAAACTCTAATAATGCTACATATATTAAAATGAAGCTGTATGCCAAAAAAATAGTTTTAGCCTTAGATCTTAGTTTTTAAACCAGAACTTTTCAATCAAAATATAATAGAAGTGGGACATCTGGGTGGCTTGGCCGGTTAAGCGTCTGACTTCGGCTCAGGTCATGATCTCACGGTTCCTGAGTTTAAGCTCTGCATGGAGCTCTATGCTGACAGCTCAGACAGAGCCTGGAGCCTGCTTCAGATTCTGTCTCTCTCTCTCTCTCTGTCTCTGCCCCTTCCCCAATCATCTCTCTCTCAAAAATAAATAAAATATTTAAACAATTTTTTAAATATAATGGAAACATAAACTTAATTTGAAATTTGCTCTTACCCACATATTACAAAGTAAAAAGTACATGCTTGCTGTAATACATCTTCTGGGATGCAACAGATAAAATGTAGTCCTAGGAAAACACTGAAATTATATTTAATGGAAAAATATTTTACAGTTCTTTAGCTCAAAAATTTAAATCTAAATTAATTAAAATAAAATAAATTCATTTCCTCAGATGCACTAGGCACTTTTCAACTGCTCCGTAGCCACATGTGACTAGTGATTTCCATTTTGGACAGTGCAAATTTAAGCCTTTGTGGAATTTACTCAAACTATAGTGTTATTTTAATGGCCATTTTGCAGGTAGTTCGTATTTAGAAGAAACATGATAAAACAGAGATAATCTACTTTCGATATGTCCACTAGAAATCAGCATAAATAAAATGCTTTTGTGCTGAACTGATTTCTAAGTGCGCTTTTCCCCCTGAGTTTAGCTACGCATGTGTGTGTGCTGGAAGGGGGCTGGAGGGGTGGAGTGCTGTGGCTCTATGATCAGTCTATGACTTTAGAAAACAGAGAACCATCTCCCGTTTTGAATCCCATCATGAAGTCCTAGATAATCTAAACTCCTGCATCTATCCCAATCATGAAATTGATGGTGTGGGATATTGAGGAGTGGATAGTATGGGTTTCCTATGGTGAAGGGCAGTGGTAATAACATTCCTTAAGGCTATATTAAGTTGGAAAAATAACTATCCTACAACATTAACCTTATTTCAGTTTATATAAAACACTCAACTTTAAGTAGAGTGAAAGAATACATTTTCTTTCATTTTGTCTTCTCTCAGGGGAGGAATATGAGTACTTTCTTAGTTCCTCTTTGCCTGAAATAGGAAAAAGAATACAACTGTTACAATACACTTACTAGTATGCTAGGATACAATATTTAGGGAAAAAATCTTTAAAATGGAATGTTTGGATTCTGAACCTGAATATTCACACAATCTTTATAACGCCTAAGTAAGGCACTTTATCAAAACTGCTTGTGTAAGGCACTTTCCACATTTAGTGTAAGTGTTTGAGATGTTTGGTATAATAATAATTTCTGATTCTTTTGTGTGCTTATGTAGCATCTTTTGCTGGATACTAATGGCAATAAAAAGAATGTGAATGATACCAAAAAAAAAAAGTCAAAGAGAAAACTGATTTGTTTTTTGAATGCAAATATTGTATGACATATCCATGGCATATCCATGTTGGTACACAGATGTTTCTCTCCCTAAAAAAATAACATGACAAAAGCACTAATCTATGATTATTTCTACTTTTTGTCCTATTTTGTTTTTATGAACATTTCCATTTTGAAATCTAAAGACTTGGATTCTCAATGGTATAGTAGGAACATACACTGTTCACAACACACAATTCTGTAAAAAACAATAATGTTTTCTCTCAGTGCTAAAGTAATCCTCTGAGGGGAAAATACAGTCATAGATGATGGCAATTATATTGCTGAATAGGAGTGGAAAAAGAAGAAGACATTTTACCAGAAGATAGGAAGATATATTATTTGTAGTCATGTTTTGAGATACCTGAAAACGTCCTCTTTCTCTGCAAGTTGCCATTACTCACAGGCTCGAAGGGTTGGACTTGAGGCCATGTTTGCACAATAACTCCATCCATGGACATGGCTAAGAGAGCCAGTGGTAGACAGCTAACGCCTTTGAGAATTTTAACTCAGATATGAGTTTGCAGTGAGAGAATCAGCAGGAAACAGGTAGTTCTCTCAAGTTAGGACGGTTTAAAGAGGGTTTACAAATGGGTTCCCAACAGAAGTATGGGCAGGGTATAAAGAAATCATAAGGAAGAGTTCAGGATCCTGAGGCTACCAGCAGCAGGAGGTAAAGTTTTCACTACCTCCCTTTCCTGAAGGGAAAGGTTACCCAAATTTGAAAGACGAAAGTCGTGAAGGGACGGCTTCCTGAGAGGAGCAGTGAACTTCTGTTGACAAAGACAAGGCTGAAAAAAACCTCACAGGAAGGAACCTTACAAATAAATATCCCAAATTCATTTTCCTCCTTTCCTCCTCTCACCTGTCAGGGCTTCTCATTGACCAAATCCAACTGGAAGGCAGAGAACATAGGGTTTGTTTGATGTAATCAATTCAGATCACCTCTCAGGGCAACAGCCAGGGTGGAAAAGGGTTGGGAGTGTGGCTGGAGGAGCAAATGAAAGGTATTTGGATCACGTAGTGGCAAACAGGAGTTGGTTGGCACTAGGTTTCTATCGTATCATACTATGGCTGGGTAGCTATATCAAAGTCAGTGCATCCATAGGGGAGCAGGAAGCATGAATAACCAGAAGGAACTGGTCTACAGAGAGAGGCAGAGACATAGTACAGTGTTGGTCCTGGATCAGTTAAGGCAAATCTAGTTAGTTTCAGTAACAAAAAAAACCCTAAGTTTCAGTATTTATCCCAATAAAGTATATTCATACAATAGTTAGAATGTGAGAATGTGAGAATTACCAAATGTTAGAAGGTTTTCCTCAGTGTGTGATACAGGGTTCCAGGCTCCTTCCATCTTGTGACTATTCACCCATGAGAGCTTCGGCATCCTCTGCTTGCTTCCTGCAGGTGATACAGATTTGATGTCGCGTGTAACTAGCATTGATGTAGGATGTATCATGTAAAGCACATTACAGGTGAAACAGGAGAGAGAATGAAGAAGCCACACTCATTTCTTAAAAATCTCAATCTGGAAGTGACACAGCACTTCACTTAGATTCCTTTTAAAAAAGAACTGGTCACATGACCTACACTTGGATGTACAGGGTGCTGGGGATGTACTTACTATCTGACTGTTTAGGTATTTCCCCAAATCAACTTCACACAATGGGAAAAAGGAGCAGGAGATTTAGTGGACTGCTTATCACTTCTGCCACAGTCCCTGATGGATTCCCCTGTTCCGGTCCCAGTTCCCAGGAGACCTCATTATGCTTCCTTGTCACACATGGTCTCTGTAATAACCACTTCCTCCCTCATGTGAGTTACCTTGAGACATGGCAGTCCTAGCAACTAAAGCCCTTGGTGAAGCCGTGTTCCTTTAGGATAGTTATTGCCATATAAGAAAAAGGTTATCCATTTATACCTTTAAATTTCTAGAATGTTTAAATTTGAGATTTTTAAGAAAATTGTCTTTATCTTCTTTGTATCTAAAAATGTAACGTCTTCACCTGTGTATTTGTTTACCTGGGCTAAACTTTTGTCTTCAGTCATACAAATGTTCAGAAGTTGTACAGCTTTAAGGGCGCCTGGGTGGCTCAGTCGGTTAAGTGTCTGACTTCGGCTCAGGTCATGATCTCGTGGTTCGTGGGTCCGAGCCCTGCGTCGGGCTCTGTGCTGACTGCCAGCTCAGAGCCTGGAGCCTGTTTCAGATTCTGTATCTTCCTCTCTCTCTGACCTTCCCCTGCTCACACTGTCTCTCTCTCTCTCAGAAATAAATTAAAAAAAAAAAACTTTAAAAAAAAAGTTGTGCAGTGCACATCATTAAAAAAAAGAAGTTGTACATCTTTGTAATTCTCTTGAAGTCAGCTGACACTGAATCTGACACAAGTAAAATTACTAAAAGTATGTACACACTTGAACTAGTCTTCATTGCAAAAAGTTCTCTTGGCATCACATTTAAAGTTGTGAATATACTGACTTCACCATTGAAAATACTCATTTCTCCCCTTCCTTTATTCCAAAAGTTGTCTACATTCAAGGGAATGAAAAAAACAGGGAATACCTGCCAACTATTCTATAAATTATATCAAGGTTTTTTAATAGACATTTCAAAGTATGGAATTGCAGCTGTCTTGTGGTTTCTGCCAGAATTTGACCTAACACACATGAGTAAGAGTCGGCTTAGCAGTTCCAAGTGGTGCAGTGTTACTTTCTCTTTCTTTCTGCCTTCCTGCTTGCTTGCTTCCATCCTTCCTTCTTTTTTCTCTTCCTTTCTTTTCTCTGCTTTTCTTTTCCTTCCCTTTCTTTTCTGTATTCCTTTCTCTTCTCTCCCCAAAAGGGATAGTGCAATACAATCAGAGCCCACAGAACACCACAGTGATTTGGTCAGAATTTTTAAAGATATAGGTTTTTTAAAGGAATATTTTCCTCAAATTTTCAAACTAAACATGCATTTATGAGAATCTAAATAACAGACACATAGTTCATAATGCAGATGTGGAAAATGTACCAAAAAAGAGAAAAGGGCATTTTGGAGGGAAGAAACAAACAAACTACAAAACAAATAGAGGAACAGAATGAGAAAGGAATAATGATGGCTGGCATCAGCTGATATGAGCTTTATCCTCATCTTCCTTATCATCAGTTATAAATTAGTTCTTGTTCAGCTCCTAGGAGTGACAGGGACAGGACCCTTTGTTAAATGCACAGAGTAGAAGGATCCTGAAAGGACAGGAGCACATGGCAGCAGAGCTGTCTTCCCATGAGCAGGAGAGACTATACCTGCCTGAGGTGCTTTACCTGAGCATGACCACTGGGCCTAGGAAAGAGGAAACTGGAGACTGTCTGCTCCCTTCCCCCATCTCAGGACAGCCCATTCTCAAGGAAAGTTCAAACTCAGCCAGAGGCCACTTATCTCAGAACCTCAACTCTGGCACAGAACTAAGAAACAAAACACTTACGGAAAATGATCTCTGAATAGCCAAAAAGATGTTACAAAGGCCAGGCACCAGTGCTCGTGAATTTGACTCATGGTATGGTCCCTGCAGCCCTCACTAAGAGCCATGACGAAGCTGGGTTATCTCGTCCTTCATTCACTGCTGGTCCTAAGTGGTGAGTTAAAGGTCACGGGAATAATGCAGGAGAATAAAAGAGGTGGAGGAGATAGAAGCAGGAAAAGTGGCTTAGGGGCAGACACAATGATGTGCAGGCAATGTTAGCTGATTGCTTAGCAATAAGGGACAGAACAAAACCATACAGAGAAAACAAAGAACCAGAGAAGCACTATGAGATCATTAGTATAGGGACTGGCCTGCCCAAGCCTTGGAAGACCCAAGCCGATCTCAGTGAAACAGCACGGAAGGATAATTCCCATTCAGAAGGCCTCCCCTGACCCCAGGCACCATGAACATGCACATGAGGTTGCCTGTGTGCCGTTCAAGGAAGCAAGGAAGATTACAACACATCTGGGAAGATTTGCCTAGTTTATGTTTTAATGCTACATGTTTGTGTCCTGTTAGAATGCAAACTTCTGTGACAGGGTCAGTGTCTGAGTTAGGAGTCTTAACATGTAAGTGTCCCGTACAGAGTAGGTGCTCGATAAATGTTAGTTGGCTTGAATTCTTTTTGTAAATTTCACTGTTCCCAAACACTTTTTGCTCTTCTATACTCAATGATAAGGTTTTACTCGTGGAGAGAGGAGCTAAAAGCCCCAATGTTTAAATCTAATCTTCACACTTAGAATTAATGATAATAAATGCAAGTGAGTAAAGTTTTATTGGTCACAACCAGAACTCACCCTAGCAAAAGTTTGAAGATTTAACTCTTAATATGTTCATTGTAGATTTCTCATTTGGGTCTCATTGTAAATGAATGCCTTATGTTCTTAGTCTTTAAGAATTTAGGGAACCTACATTAGCCAAGATATCCAATTAATCTAGATATTAATTCATAGAGAGTTAAGCGTCTTTTTTAAAAGATAATTGTTTTAAAATGCAAAGTTACATTTATGTAAAAGCTGCTAGTTGTAATAAGATCATCATTTTATGAAATTAAATGACTGGAACTTTGTTGAAGTGCTTTGTTATCTGCCAAACTACCCACCTGTAATTTGGCCAAAAATATTAGTTGTCTTTTATTAAATATTTGGTTAACTGGTAAAACATAGTTTCCTGTACAAGTTCTGTGGCCAATGTAGGCCTGCTCCTGGGTGGGAATAATTTATACATCTCTTCTGCTGCCAGTGTTATAAGTGATTTTTAATTATTTTTAGCATGTTATTTGATGGTAATTATGAAACCACACCCTTCCACTGGAGCTCTCTTGAGCATGGGTTCATGTCATAATGGAGTTTTCATTATTATAAACATATAGTTGAGCAAAAGAGAGAGGGCTAGAAAAAGAGATGAGAGAGGGTGGGGCTTGGGTGGAGAGAGATAGGAGAAATTACAGAGTTAATTGATATTGACCTTGACAGTGTTCCCCAGGCAAAAAATAGGCTCTTAATCACTTGGGGGGAAAAAACAAACCATAGAACAGATGCTAAATAAATATAAAAACATTGTTTTCATCCAGAGAAATCAATCCAATTGTCTACAGTAAAAGACCTGAAAGGAATCACATGATGTCTTGCTCTTCAAATAGGACTGCATCTGAATTCTTCCACAAAGATGTCTATCCCACCTGCCCCATGAGAAATCTCTCTCCACCCACAGCCTACACTCCTGACAATGAGGGATCAAATCAAATTAATACAATCAGTTCATCTCTGAAACTGTTCTCCCCATTCAGGCTGAGTTTTTAATAGTTCCAGAGATAAACGTCGAAGTCAGTTGGGTGGCATGCAAGTTACAGTATTCCCTTTTTAATAAATGAAAAAAGCTTGGGTTCAGAGATGTAATTTTACTGGTCATTCTCTGAACTAGAGACAAAAATGTTCAATACAGGTGACAGACTTCAGGGAAACCTATTCCCTCTAGTCTGATGCTCTTCTACCTCCAAGCTGATACTTTTTATTTTATCCTTTTTCAAGTGATTGTTTTACTCTACAGATGTAAGGAACTGTGAAACTAAGGAGCACCCTGAGATGAGACCACATATATAAAAATGTTCTTGGGGCGCCTGGGTGGCTCAGTCAGTTAGGCATCCGACTTCAGCTCAGGTCATGATCCCATAGTTCATGGATTTGAGCCCCCAGCCAGGCTCTGTGCTGATAGCTCAGAGCCTGGAGCCTGCTTCAGATTCTGTTGTCTCCCTCTTTTTCTCTGCCCCTTCCCAACTCATGCTCTGTCTTTCTCTGTCTCTGTCTCTCTCTGTCTCTCTGTCTCTCTCTCTCTCTCTCCCTCTCTCAAAACTTAACATTACAGGGGCACTGGGTGGCTAAGTTGGTTAAGCGTCCAACTTTGGCTCAGGTCATGGTCTCACAGTTTGTGGGATTGAGCCCACATTGGGCTCTGTCCTGACAGCTCAGAGCCTGGAACTTACTTTGGATTCTGTGTCTTCCTCCCTCTGCCCCTTCCCTGCTGTTTCTCTTTCTCTCTCTCTCTCTTTTAAAAATAAATAATCATTTAAAAAATTAAAATAAACATTAAAATAAATAAAATAAAAAAGAATAATAAAAATACTCTCCAACTTGAAAGTGATTTACAAGTAAGCAGTATGATTACCACTTTTTTGGTCATTTGAGCGTCCTATCCACCTATAAAATGCTTTTGAAAACACTGTCCTCATTTGGAACCAATAACAACTGATCCAAATCTTGGTAACATATGAGGTCAATCTTGGTATAAAATTAAAACTTCCCTTGAAATTTTCCTCAACTATGATAAGCATAAGCATATTTTCTTCCTTACTAGCCAAGTTTATTATCTCCATTCCCCAAATTTCTTTCTAGCATAAGCATTTATGCTTATGAATGCAAAACAACCACCCACTCTCTTAATCGTTCTTTCTTTGACATTACTGAAAAACATCCCTCCTTATCAATGCTAAATAAACCATAAAATAGGCACATTTGATCAGTTAAAATAAAATGGAATCGTATATTAGGCCTCTAGAGACTTTATATTCTCTGACGTTCTCCCTCACTGGGACCCCTGGCTTATGGTCTCTAGTGCATAATTAGTTTATGTGAAGTGGCTCAGTTCCCAGGACAAGTAGGGTTCTGGTAGATTTGACTGTTTTTGAATTCCCTGTTCTGGAAATCTTTTACCGTGGCTACACACCAAGAACTTCCATCTCAGCGTGAGCAATGAGCTGAGGTTCAGCAGGTGAGAATGACGTCATGTAGTCCTCTGTCACCAGGCAGTAGGTGCTATTGATGGACATTAGGAAAACCTGTCGACCTGACGAGGCAGGTGGGGAGGCTCAGTGAGAGAAAGAACGTAGCTAACTTTTTGTGGAGAGAGGAATCTAATTTTTTTATCTGTAATTATTTGGGGAATATGGGACAACAATGATACTTATCAAGACTGTGGTAATTTTAGTATTTGATTGCTGAAGCTGATGTATCCCTCTCTACTCTCATTCCCTTGCTAATGGGTTATTTTCCAACCTGTGATCCATCCTTCCCTTACTTACTTCCCAAGTATGATTTGGCTTCATGTTAATTAACCGCTGTAATGGCCAGCCTACATCAGTGCACTTGGGAAAATGTAGGTAGGTGCTTCTGGTCTTTTGTGGACATTAAATGTGAAGTTTAATTAAATATATGCATACATACACACATATGTATATTCAAAAAGTGGCAGCACTATATTATGATATTATAAGCATAATTTTATAATGTGGCATGTATTTTAAAAAGCAAAATACTGAAAGTCATACTAGTCAGGCTTTTGTTTAATTGAGACCAGTTTATGCTTGGAGCATTTTAATTATACAGCTATGTCAATTAGTCTGTTTTATTGCATGTGGTTTTACATTATTAGATTTAAGCTGTAATCTCTAATGATCATTTGTCTCTGACTTGTTAACTAGCATATTGTCATTAAAATAAATTTCACAATTATATTGTCAGTGTTCTTAGTTATTATCCCATAAGTAATATAAACAACTGGAAGAACATGTGCCAGATGGTAGAATCAACTGTCTTATCATGATTCATTTTACAATGTCAAATTATGCACGGATTCTAAATGCTAGGAAGACCATATGTCTTATAATTGTGTAAGATGTACAAAACTAGATCTGTTTCATCACACTAATCAGGGACACATAGGTAAATGTTTACTGTAACAAAAGTTGTGGTTGGCAAAATGATGAAACCTTTATAGGATATTTAAGTGTATGCTTAAAGTGTGAATGGAAAAATGTGCAGTCACAGAATATCAGACTTTAAATCTCCCTTGCTTGTGAAAGGAGACTACAATTAGATGTGTCTAGGATCACAGGAAATTACTTAAAGTATAATCAGGCTATCTGGGTTGGTCTGATATTTCAGAGAGATAATATTTTTGAGGTTCTGTTCAAAAGCATATTCAAAATTACATGGCACAGAAGATTTCCCCTGCTTTTGTGACCTTGCCAAGATGTGTTACCTTATCTGTAGTAATTATCTAGGCTGACTGAGCACTCCAGGTTACATATTTCTTCAAATTATAAACTGTTTTATAATAACATAGAGAAATTTATTAGTGTCCTTTACAATATCATAAACACTAAGCCAAAGCATAGCCCTTCCCACCTACACCTACTAAAGACATTCAGACTTTAAACAGGCAAAGGACATCTTAATTTTTACCAGGTATTAGTCTGTATTTCTCTTATAAGGAGACTTTCTTAGAGCAATGACTGAGCAACATTCAGGAAAAATATCTTTTCATTTCCCTGAATTTTTAGAATAATTTGATAAGCAGCCAAATATGTAAGGGTACAGCTTTTGAACTTCAGTCAGTGGTCACTGCTCAGACAGAGCCAAACCCATGACCCTTGTGGATTTGTTAGCATTATTTTAGGGTGCTAATTGATGCCAGGCCTGGGTTGTGAACCCAGCAACCAAAGGCAGTGTTTTAAATTGCAGGCGAACCTAGTTCCCAGAATCTTTAACACTTGGAGTCTGCCTTATTTTATAACTAACTACTAACATCTTGCCTCCCACTTGTTTGTTCTGTTCTAGAGGACAGGATCTGTGGCTTATTCATCTCTGTGTCCCCAGAACTCTCACCTTTGTCTCTGTGCAGATGGGGATCTCGGGAAATGTTGAGGTAGAAATCTGTGTTTGGAACTATAAACCACACCCTTCCAACGTGATTAAAGGACTCTTGTGCTCATCATTGCCAAGACAGTGCTATGCTGATTATTGTTATATTCAATCTAAAGTAAAACAGAATACTCATAACTAACATTTTTTTTTGAAAAATGTTCAAAGAGACAACTTTTCTTCCCAGCACTTGTTAAAGAAAACTTATGGAATCATCTCTCAAATCAGTAGTCTCATCTTCCCACCATCTGATGTGGTCTTTCTGCAGGGATGACAAATGCAGAGTCCCCATTCTCCTCCAGTTCAGGGCTTAGCTTTCTTGGAAACTGGGTGTTTCTTCTCTCAGGGCAGCCTCAGTGGAAGGTGATTTTTCAGAGTACAGGAAACAAATAAACGTGGAAATTTTTCTAAAGATATGCTTCATGGGGCCCTTTCCCAGAGTTGGTAAGGTAGCTGTGTACACCTACACTTCAAAGCCTCAGACATGTCTTTGCATGTTCGGTGTGACTTTGGCCATTTTCAACCAACCAGTAAGAAAGCAAACATACTTCATAGGAGAAACATCTCATTTCTGTAAGATAGGCTAATTATGGCAAATTAAAATCTTTATTTAATCTTCCTACAGTTATCCTCTTAATGTGTTCTGTAATTGCGAACCTTTGGTCTTTTAATCTCTGGTTCATTAGTGGGTTTCTTAAGTGTTTATTAAGAAGCATGTGTAACATTCTGGTAATGACTAATAATCTTTGTTCATAGCACATTTGCAGAGATCTTGGTAGCAAGTTTCATTAGATTCATCACCACTTATCATTAGCATACAGTTTTAATTAGCAGTCTCCCACCTCTATAAAATATGGAATTGGGGGCTCTACAAAACAAAATGAAATTCCTCTTCTTTCTTATGGCCAACAAACTCAGATATAAGTCTGTGTTGCGCTGTCCCTTCAAAATCAAAGTGTCTTCTAATGTCTGTTCTCCCATTTTACTGCCGAGGAGAAAGGCAAAGAAGGATTAAACTACAAACCTCACTAGTTTTCACCACTTATTGGTGGCTACATTCAAATTATAACTGGTAGCTCCTGGTCTGTGGCCCAGTTCTCCAAAGTTCCTCACTTTTGACAGTAAGGTGTAATTTTTATGTAGCCTACGGCATGATGGTAGCATACAACTCGACTCGGGAAAAATGTGCCGTCTAGGGTTATCTTTGGTGGTGTGGGTTCCCTGCATCTCCACTGGAAACAAGACAACCCTTTCCACCTCCTCTTCGATAACTGAAATCTTTTTAAGGGACAAGATCTGAGAGACAACATCTCACATTAAAGGCACGCTAAGGATAAATGCTGTGAATGCTTTTCTGAGAGTGGAATTGAAGAGGTGAAGGTAGGAGAGAGAACAAGAATACTATTGAACTGGAAAATCATCTGGAGATGATGTGAGAGCTAAACGTCACCGTCTCATAGCTTTTCTTGGGATCAATAGCAGTACCAAAGGGATGGCTTGGAATGGCTTTCACCCCCTCCCGAATTTCCATCAGTTTCCTACTCTAAAGCACCACAAATAATTGCATGATCGAACTAAAAACCAGAGTGCATGCTATGCAAATATGGCTTCGGGACAAATGTCATCATCTACCCCAATCTGACTCTGCAACTCAACTTCCAGCCTTCATATAAATACACTATAAATTACATATACGCGTACATATAAACATATATGTGTGTCTGTATGTGTGTGTCTTGAAGCCAGGACGCGCTCAGTATAGATACCATCAGCCATCAGTATTTTTTTAAATGACAGGTTTAAAATCACTTCACAGATGAAGGCACTGCATAGATTTGAGATTTTGAAATTTTCAAACAACCTCGTCCTACAGCTTTTAAGGAAGCAAAGCCATTTTATTTCTTATAGACGTATCTTTTTTATGGCCATATCTTAAGAAGAGCTCAGACAAGACAAATGCCTAACCTGGCATTTTTAACTGTGCTGAGAATCAGCAACAGGCTAGTTTGAAATTTGGTATCACTGGCTAAGCACACAGCTAAGTCAGTGGGAAATCCTGCAGTAATGGTTCTCCAGCTTAGTGAAAAATAAAGATTTTAGTGAGTGAGAACATTCTCCAGCTCTTAAAAATATGCTTGTACATTTGTTTACGAACGGTGAGCTGCTCTTTGCCCTGGTGGTTACCACAGAAACCCACTTCATGTTTATGGCATGGTCGATTACAGGGCTGTTCCCTCCATTTGTAGGACTATGAAGTGCTGTGCTCCCTGACACCACAGCAGATAGGATTGCTCGCTCCTGGACAATGAGGCTTACGTAGGGTTTACACCACATTCCTTTCTGTGTGTTTTATCTTGACTGGATGTTAGGCACTGAATACTTCTCAAAGTATTCCTCCACTGTCCAATTGGCCAGTTTGGCAGCAAGTTTTCATTCTAATAGAAGTTTCTCAGATGGAGATTCCAGATGTGTCTAAGCTGCTTTTATTAGGACAATGGAAAGGTCCAACCTTTTCTTCTAAATACAATCAAGAGTAGTGTGGCTTTGCCTTTGTAATTTTACAAAGAGTTGTATTATGTAACTGGAAAATTGTCTCCCCGGGCATAAAGAGAATTCGTTAGCACAGAACGCAGCTTGGAATAATGCTGACATAATGCTTCAATCCAAGAAAGCAACCTTTTAAGTTGCTGAAACACAGTAAAGGGGAGGAAGGAAATTGCTGTTTTACATGATTGACCAAAATGCACTGTAATTATATCGACTTGAAACAGATTCCTTAGAAGAACTGATAACTCTGTGATCCGATTAAGTCATGTGTAGTAGAACTAAATACTGCATGTACTTTCTCCGCAAAGTGTAGACACGCCGTATTTGAGATGTGCAACGGAAGAGACAGCTGTACTTGCCTTAGCCTGTTTAATGGGACTCCAGCTGCTTTAGCATAGTAATGAATGGCGGGTGGCTTTACTGAGGAATTAGTATTTACCATGCCTACCCATCCTTTTGCACTGCCTTACAACACTGCTTGTGGACCCTCCTCATGTAATGTTATTTCGATGTCACCACTCCTGTTTGTAATTAACATAGCATCACTCATCAGTCAGCTTCTAAGTGGAACACTCCTTACAGATTCCACTAACAGTTCTTTTTGCCTGTTCTAAAGTGGGTGGGGAAAATTTAATTACAGATATTTAGCTCAAAGATAGCCTTCCCATTTCCCCTCTTCTCTCCAATGTCTTTACATAGTGCTATTTAATGTCAGCTACAGTCCACCCATAGACAGGAGATCATCTCCAATAAGAGTTATAATAGTATTTATTCAATGCCAGTAAAACTCCTTGGCTGACATTGGATACCCTGAAACACTATTATTACTTGCATATGGTAATCATCTATTTGCACAGCTCCTTCACCTAAGTATAAGCTTCTAGAGGGCAGGATTATGTCTTATTTCTGTAGAATGCCCCAAATAGTGGTATACCTAATATATGCTAAGTGTTCAAAAACTCTAATTAACTGCATGAATGGTGGATTAGAAATATTATCTGTCAGATTCAATAAAAAAGAAGAAATTGCAACTAGCAAGTAAAATGCCTAGATTTCCAATAGCAAGGTTAGATAACTAATTAATTATGAAATAGCTGTACTCTGGATTCATCTTGGTGTAAGCTGACAAAAGATCTTCCTTGTTACCTGAGCACACAGACATCATAGACAAAGCTGATGTTTGTAACTCCAGCAGTGAAAAAGGGGCTAAGGTCACTTTTCTAGTATTAGTATGCGCTTGCTTTGGTCCCCCTGCTGACTCACAGTCCCTTCTAGGACCAGAGTCATGTAACTGTGAGATGGCCATGCAGAGTTAACTAAGTACTCAGCTAAGGAGCCAGAAAAGGTCAAATGGTCTATATTGGGCCTTGACTTTATCTCATAAATTCCTCCCCCAGCCCACTCAGGTCACCACCCACTCTGAGCAACTGAGTCCTGGACCACCTATCCTGAAGGAAACGAGGGAGGTTGCCATGGTGGGTGCTCTCTTCCTTCACTTCCCTTTTTTTTTTTTAATTCTTTTATTTATNCGGATGCTTAACCGACAGAGCCACCCAGGCACCCCTCCTTCACTTCTCTTCCAAGGACAGCTTTCCGGGGCACCTGGGTGGCTCAGTCAGTTAAGCGTCCGACTTCGGCTNAGAGGAAGACACAGAATCTGAAACAAGCTCCAGGCTCTGGGCCAGCTGTCAGCACAGAGCCCGACGTGGGGCTCGAACCCACAAACCTTGAGATCATGACCTGAGCCAATGTCGGATGCTTAACCGACAGAGCCACCGAGGCACCCCTCCTTCACTTCTCTTAAAAGGACAGCTTTCCAGGGCACCTGGGTGGCTCAGTCAGTTAAGCGTCCGACTTCGGCTCAGGTCATGATCTCACGGTTTGTGGGTTCGAGCCCCGCGTCGGGCTCTGTGCTGACAGCTGGCCCAGAGCCTGGAGCTTGTTTCAGATTCTGTGTCTTCCTCTCTCTCTGAGCCTCCCTGCTCACACTGTCTCTCTCTCTCAAATAAAGTAAATTTTAAAAAAAAGGACAACTTTCCCTCACTGGCCTTTGTTTCTCTCATTTCCCCACCTGGAATGCTTTCTCACGCTTACTCTTTTTGCCTCTGAATCCTATAGGACCAGCTCAAATCCCTTCTCCTTCCTGAAATCCTTCCTGCCCCCTGCAGAAAGCAGTAATTTCTCCCTCTGATGAACACCTGGGCAGTTTGGTGTGGATCCTACATGACATTATGAATATTTTTTCTTTGTCTTATAAATTATTTTTCTCATTCCTTTATTTATTGTGTCTTTGACAGTGAGGATAATGCCCTGAGTTTTTGTAAAACCTGTAGATCTTATTTCATCTGACAATTATTTTTAAAATACTTGATAATCTGGGGGAAAGGGCACCTAGAAAGGAATTTGATGGAGCTGAATGAATTTAATGAAAATTATTACAGATACTATGAGAAAAATCTATGAGCATGTAATACTATTTATAAAATATAAAACCATTTTAAATTATTTTCTTTAAAGAACAATTGGAGAAGAATCTTGGCTTTCTCAAATAGGACGTGAGAAAATGTTTCATACTCAGCCATGAATATAGGTTACAAATATGCAAATACAGAGATGGAGATCCTTTCCCACACTAGAATCAGCATCATATTTTAGAAATCATTCTCTATGTTATTTGTATTTGTAGTATAAAGACATTATATGCAAAGTTATCCGATAAATAAGTGTACATATATTTTTCTCATTGTACTATTTTGTGTTCAGTGTTAATTCATTTGTATCCAGAGTACCAAGTTTTCTCATCTATGTGAAGTAGTCCAGAAATACCAAACATGGTGCATTTACCTGACCATCTTAATCATGTTCTTGATTATAGACAGAACCACTTACTGAACCTTCTGGGGTCAGTGGTTATGCACACTCAAACGTACCTCTAGACCCAGAATAGCTTAAATGAGTTGGCTGTATTGATCCTTGAGCTTCTGATGAGCTCAATACAACTTAAATTTTAGAGATATAATTCTTGTCTAAAAACTAACCTTCTTGGAGGGTGCCTGGGTGGCTCAGCTGGTTGAGCGTCCAACTCTTGATTTCAGCTCAGGTCATGATCCCAAGGTCATGGGATCACATGGAGTCTGCTTAAGATTCTCTCCCTTTCTCACACACACACTCTGTCTCAAAAATTAAAAAATAATTAAAAATTAAAAAATTTAACCTTCTGTAAATGATCATGTTAACAGAGGTGTAAATTTGACAAACAAAACCATCATGAATATAAATGACATTTTAAAATTTTGGCAGTAGTAGAATATTACTTTATGGATTGAAGAGGATCAAGAAAGAGTCATGTTGAATGTATCATAAAACACACGTACACACACTTATTCAAAGAGAAAAAGGATTACCCAACAAGATTACCCCTTTCTTTACATTTCTGTTGCCTCCATTCATATTCTGGCATTATTATCTTCACCTAGATTATCATATTGCCTTCATGGTTGTTCTGCCCTTCATACTGCCATTCCAGTCCACCCAGTCAGGCAGTAAATATTTTTGTAGGTATTTGTATGTGCTCTGCTGGAAGAACTCTGCTGGAAACTCAGCATCCTCATCTCAGAATGGCTACCCTCCTGCACGATTACATTCAGCAACTCTCCGCTGTGCAAAATCAAATATAATCCAGCCTCACTTTCCAGTCTTATAATAGACTCATTTCTTTCCTATACCCAACTATTTCAATCAAAGCGAAATATTCACTCTTTTCTGTGATATATGTGTCCATTTTCAGCATAACTCCCTGGGGCCTACGACCATAAAATACATCATTCTTAGAGGTAGAAGTGTTTGTATCATAAATCCCACAATCTCAGAAAAGTATCTTAAAGCAGACAATATAAGTGGTGTTTTTAAAAAGTTCTTTAAAAATTCTTTTGGCGAAACTCTGGAAGGAAAAACAGGCCTTAACTAAGAATTGGAGGGAAGGAAGTTAAACACCAGCTGAGAGCAAACTAAAGAAACCCAAAAATGGAGAACTCGGGTACAGAGAAATGAGAGTACTTGTCTTAAATCTCTTTAGAGACAAATCCCAGAGTGGCATACAAAATAAGTAAGTTAAGACCCTGACCCTGGGAAACATCCACAGTTTGAAGGTTAGAGTTCTGAGATGCATGATCATAACCAAAAAGAAGGGGAAAAAAAGATTTTAGCTTTCTACAATGGAATATATTTTTATTGAGCACCAACTATATACAGAACATTTATGAAGGTTCAAGTAGCCTGAAAGTAAAAACCAACTCTGCTCCCTCATGAAGTAGAAGTAGTGACTGTAAACTGTATCACAATACAAACTCAACTCTTCCCCTAAGCACAGATCCCTGTCTGACAGAATGAATTCCAAATTCACAATCAGGATCCAAGTTAGGCCATATTAGCATCTCTGTATTTAAACGTTTTATTAAATTACCATCAAAGAGGCACTAAGTAAGATAAGAAATAGAGCTACTTATTTATTTCATATGCACCTTCAGATTTCTGAATTACACATTAAACATTCTATGTTGTCCTTGTATGCTTTTCACAAAAGAAGAAGGCATAAATACCTCAGGGTGCATCTGCCTAAGAAACAGATGAAAAAAAAAACTTCTTTCTATAGTTTCTATTAGAGTACAGAGAAATAGAATTTTAAAGGCTACAAAAATAAGGTAAGGATTATATGAGGCAAATAAATCAATAAAATCTATAGCAAAAGACCAATATTTTAGATTACCCTAAAAAGGCTGAGTTTCCAGGGGCGCCTGGGTGGCTCAGTCGGTTAAGTGTCCGACTTCGGCTCAGGTCATGATCTCACGGTTTGTGGGTTCAAGCCCCACGTCAGGCTCTGTGCTGACAGCTCAGAGCCTGGAGCCTGTCTTTGGATTCTTTGTCTCCCTCTTTCTCTGACCCTTCCCTGCTCACACAGTCTCTCTTTCTCTCTCAGAAATAAATAAAACATTAAAAAAAAAAGGCTGAGTTTCCTAAAAGTTTGAAAAATGAGGGAAGCCATTTGACAAAATCCTTAACTTCAATTTTTTGTTTTTGTTTGATTTTGTTTCTAGGTTCCAGATTCAGAGATGTGCAACTGATCCAAGCAGTTATAAAAGCCTGGGAGATAGTTTTCGAACAATTTTCCGAACAGAAGGGTATGTACAGTTTTTCATGTATGGACTTTATGTTGACATAGGCATTTAACATATTACTATATGTTTTTTCATTTTTAATGGTTCATTTTCCTCGTGTTATTAGGGGAAAATATTTAAAAGGATACCTTCCCACTTTGTTTTTGTTTTTCTGGATAATACCATTGAAAACTAAGTATGTTATACCATAAGAACTACCACAAAAATGATATTAATATTCAGTTTTTTGACTAGAAGACAATTTCTGTTTTGTGCCATTAAGATTTTTTAAAGTTATCATAACAGCAGCTCTCTAAACGTAATAGTTCTTTATTTTGATTCTTGAATATAGTGCCCAAATGTGTTCCGTATTTGCATTGCAGTTTATGAAAATCCAGTCAAAACAGAACTGTATCAAAAGTTGATGTTCACATTTGTTATCTTGTCTACTAGATGATCAGATAAATAGAGTATTTTTTTTTACATAGGTGCCTGGATCGCTCAGTCAGTTAAGCATCCGACTCTTGATTTCGACTCAGGTCATGACCTCACAGTTTGTAGGTTCAAGCCCTGCATCGGGTTCTGCACTGACAGTGTGGAGCCTGCTTGAGATATTCTCTCTCTCTCTCTCTCTCTCCCCCTCTCTCTCTCTCTTCCCCTCGCTCAGTCTCTCTGCCCCTCTCCCACTCATTCTCTCTCTCAAAATAAGTAAACTTTTAAAAATAATCTAATAGGTGAAAAATAAAACTGTCTATAAGCATTCTTTTGATTATAACTGGGATTGAGCGTGCTTTTATACCATTAGATGTCATTTCTTTTATGAATTGCTTATTTGTGTTCTTTGCCCATTTCTCTTAAGTTAGATATTTTATTGATTTGTAAGAGCTCTGTATATATTCTAGGTACTAATTCCTTAATGACATAGTTTGCAAATATTTTTCTAACTTGTCATTTGTCTTAGAGCTATAGTGTCTTACACCTTTCAGAATCTTAAAATTTTTGAAGATTGTGGTTTTGTGATTATATCTATCTTGTTCTCTGCGATATTTGACCCTATTGTCACATTAGAAAGAAGGATATCTTTTAGCCCTGAGATTATAAACATTTTCTTCTGGTATGTTTGACATTTAAATCATTAATCTGTCTGAGAATTGCTTTTTTTTTTTTTTAATGTGCCGTGTGGCATATAGGAATTAAATTTATTTTTAAATGGTTAGTCAATTGCCCAAATACCACTTGTTGAAAAATCTATTGTTTGCTCCCTCATGGAAATGCTAGCTTTTTTGTGTATTAAAATTCCATGTATACACCATCTAAATTTTCTATTCCATTTCTCCATTTCCTATTCTGTTTCATTAGTTTATCTGTCTCTATGCCAGTATCAGACTGTTTTAATTATTTTAATTTTGGAGTCTTTGGATAATATATAAAAGTATGCCCTGCAGTATAAAGTCTAAAGTTATCATGGTACAGATAGATGTACCCTTCCTAGGATGGCTCTAGCATAGCCTAGTATGGCCTTCCCTTTCTCCAGGCTCATTCCCCATTCACAGATCTCCTCTAAGAACAGCCAACCTGCTCACATTCTCATAGCTTTGCATGCTAGTCTTTATCTTATTCTTGCAGGGCCAGTCCCCTCATCCATACAAGAAACTATCCCTCTTCATTCAATAGTGCCTTCTCATTTCTTTCTCTCTGACCATCTTTTCTTTACCACACACTTTCTTTACCAATCACTCTTATATGCTATACAAAATATAGCATGCATCTGTCTAGTTTATTGTGGCTGTTTTCTGTCTGTCCCCTCTCTCTCACCCAAAGAATACACTTCCCTAAGGGCTATTTCTCATTTAGCTCTGTATTCCTCTGCCTATGTTTAGCGCTGAGTAGAGATAGTAAGTGCATGTTAAATGAATAAAAGTCATCACATCAAAATCATAATGATGCAAAATGAAACAGAGATGATAATTCTGGCTATTAACTACCCCCACTGAAGTTATGAAAAGATCTTGATGCCCGATTAAATATCTTTAGAGGATCTAGTGACAAAGAAGCAGCAAATTCTTGCTATTACTGTGGTAATATGGTACCTAAGTGCCACACATTGATAATATACCTGCATTTATGACAGCTTTATGAGATCAAAATCATGCTCATTTTACCCAAATATATATGTAAAGCTAAACAAATCATATAGTCAGTAGCAGTGTCCCTTCCCAGTAAAAGAGTAGTAGCAGCATTGCCAAGTTCTCTAAGCCGTAAAAGATATCCCTGAATTAGATGTGGGAGTTCCTAAGCCAGGCTCTTTATTTCATGTGTGTTAGGAAGAATTTGATGTTTCTCCTTTGATATCAAGTAATACAACAAACATACAGCATGTGTGGTCCTTGCATAGTAAAATTGGCCTTTTCCTAGACTGTATGTATAATTGCTTCTAAAGCAAATTGACATACTTTCTGTAATGCCTTTAGATCTAGACATGTTATTAGACCATAGCCAGAGAGCTCTAGTCTTAAAGATGTGAATATTTGTAAAAATACAAGAGAAAAAGCTGCCTATTATTTTTGATACAGAGCAAGAACATTTCATAGTGTTAAGTTAAAAAAGAAAAGAAAACCTTTTAATGCATGTTGTGTTGAATTTTTTTTCCTCTGGTGAAAGCAGTCCCTTCTGATTTTCTTATCTAGCTTTTAGAGTACACTCTGCTTTCAAAGATGTTTTTCTCACACAGGTGCCTACAGCGTCATTTGGTCTGTGGCTGTAGAGACATAACACAAGTCAGTTTGACTAATTGCATAGTTAAGGCAATTCATCTCTCTTGGTTTTTCCTATATCCCCCAAGTTAAAGGTTTTGAAAGTTATTCCTTTTCTGTTGTTTAAGAACATTAAAGTCTGGTAATACACTTAATGTCTACACAGACCTCCCATTTTCCTCCCTGCTGTAAGAAAGTGAAATGATACTCATCACCATTCTTAGAGATAGTTCCCCACTTCTCTGCCCAGAATTCATGTTTCCAAGAGACATTGCCTCAAATACATGGGTCCAAATAACCTTTACCATTTCTAAGATTCTTTTAAGATCTAAAAACATAGATATATTGTACTTTAATGAAAGACATGGTTTTTTCAACCCAACTTTACCCAAAAATAATGCTTTCCAAATTCTGGGCAAGGGTTTCTACCATATGGAATCATCATTCTTAGTTGGCTTTTACCAAAGAGGCCATCTTCTCCTAATGGAAAAGAGAGAACTCACAGGGAAGAAATTTGTCACTGTTGAGGGTACCTCCATCATCACCATGATTCTTCATCTTTTTCTGGTGTGGCAAAAATAAACTCATAGGTCCATATACTGAAATGATGAACCCAGAAGACATAGTTAGCCTAGCTGATGAGGTGCCTTTAAAACCGATGAGTTTCATTTTGTAAAGTCTCCAGGCAAACAGCAGCTGGTGTCTCCACATACCTTGTGTTCATGCATCGCGTCTTACTTCCTTCAGAGTATCTCCTGACAGCTTTTCTAGTCTCTTTTGTACCTGTCATTCCTTTAAAGAGAGTGATTGAGATGCACACAGATGGACGAGAGGATTATAAATTATGCTCATGTAAAACGAGGACTGCCCATCTCTCCTTCCTCTTCTGCAAGCTCCCAGTGGCCATTCTTCCTGAAATAAAGAGAAAAAGAATTAAACAGAACTTAAGATATCCTGGTGACATAGGTAAAGAAAGATGTGAAAGTAATATTTATTTCTTCAGTGTAACAGACACAATGCTAGGGACTTTTCAACCCTTATTTTCAACATAGCACTATTCTCAACACAAGACAGCATTATGTCTGTATTTTGTATGAAGTGCCTGAAGATCAGAGAAGTTAAATAACTTGCCCAAAGTCACACAGGTACTAGCAGCATGTCGTGGTCTTTCCATTATATTCTCTCACCTTTTACTAAATTTTACCAAATTTTGTTATTTATTAAATGAAAAGAAGGCGATGTGAAATGAGCGGCTATACACCCTGAATTTTTAAATAGCTCTTCTAAAACTTTCAGTATTCCTACCCCCAAATTACATAGCAATTTAAAGGAGCTTTTCTCTCTTCCTTCAGGTAAAGTACGAGTACTCTGAGAGACCATATATGCTCAGTTAACCGAATCTTGTTAGTTCCCGAGACAGCACCACAAACCTCTGGTAACTCAAGACTCTTAATCCAGTTATTGTCCCATCCCTGACAGATGGCTCCATATCCCTGATAAGTCCACAGCTTCCTGTTGGTCGGCTCTCATCCTGCATGGTCCTCAGTTTTCTTCTGAGAAAAATTCACGGACGTGGGTTTGCCCAAGGCAAATAACAAGGAAACAACTGGGTCGGATCAGACTTAGTTTCAAATGAGAAACATGTTGATTGCTGGTGCCTTCAGAAATATGGTATTCTTCAGAAAGTATTACTGTAGAAAATATGTGGTTGCATTTGGGGGGTATTTGAACTGTGTTTTGCTTCACGATTTGTTTTCTGTAACCGCTGATGCTGCCCCAAGTATCATCTTACAATCAGACCACTTGGTGATTATAATATTTTCTAGTTAAATGACATTTAAGGCCTCATTTTATGAGCTCCAGCATAATTGGCTAATTTGGTAAACTCCAGATGTGTGAGATAATGTGCCACTCGTTTAAGGGCCTTCCAGACAGCATAAATGGCACAGCCCCAGGAGGTATAATCACTCCCTCTTGTTTTCATTAAGAAGGGGAATGAGTGGCTTGTGACACAAAGGGAAGGGGGACGTCTACAATTCAAAATCAACACCAACCTGGCAAGATTTGGACCTTTTCATTTTACAGGTGGACTAACCCCAAGATCTTTACCTTAATTTGGTGTCTTAGTGGGTCTACTTTTTAAAACATGATTTGCCTAATATAACACAACCAGGTGATTTTCGTGCACCATCTCTAAACGGAAAAACTTACCCCTAGAGAAAACCCGTTGGGTAGCACCTAGAAACCCTCTCACTTCCGCATGGAAAGGCAGAAAAGGGTTGGACCTAAGGAGACAATGGAGGCACTAACTCTTCGCAGGAATGGCAGTTATTGGAGCAGTCAGCATCCTCACCACCTAAGCCACGTTCCAGCTTCACAAGGCCCCATAGTTGCTGCTGCTTTTTCTCTCTTCCCTCTACCCCACTTCCCATCCAACAGAAACCAGTTCATCTACCCAGTATTGCCAAGCCAGAGTGGAGCGGGTGGTTCTTAGCATCACTGTTCCCTAGATTCTGAGGTTGTTCCTTCTTATCTGATATACAGACCCAAGAGTTTGCATACAAGTGAGTCATGGGTCACTATATACTCACTGCTGCTTAACCAGTACAGAGTTTTCGCTCTGATGAATAATTGTGGACTGTACCCCAGGCCCCCAAGTGCGTAATCTGCAGTGCAAATCAATTGTGAGTAGGTCATTGGGTATTGGCTGGGTTTGCAAGCCTGGGGTACCGTAGTGAATTCATTCTTTGGTGGGTACCAGATGTGTACTGGGCCTTCTGTGTGGGTTTCCTGGTGTCTCACGTGCCTTCTTTCTCTGCTCTTTTTTGTTTTACTAAAGAGGCCCTTCCTGGTACCCAGAAGACCTCCCTTGAATGCTCCCTTGTTTTTCAGCTTTCCCTTGTCTCAGCTTTATTGAGATATAATTGACATATAACATTGTGAAGGTTAGGGTGTAATACGTGATGATTTGATATATGTATTATTGTATTGCATAATGATTACCACGATACAGTTAGTTAACACATCCATCACCTCACATAATTACCATTTTTGTGTCTTTGGTGAAAACATTTATGATCTACTCTCTTAGCAACTTTCAAGTATACAGTGCAATATTATTAACTATAGTCACCATGCTATCCATTAGTTCCCTGTTCCCTTGTTTTTCTGTGGTGATAAGGAGAAAAGCAGACAATCCCAGCTGCTCTGGCTCCCACACCACAGAATTCTGCCCTGACCTGCCTGGGCTTCTTAATGATGGCACAAGTGTCTTCCATTTAGTGAGGTGGGGGGGTGGGGTGAATAAGAAAAGAAATAACACAGTAGGTGAGAGTTTGGAGAATAAACTATAGCAAATCTGTCCGGCAGGCTTTACAAGTATTGGGCCCAGGTCCTGATTACGGCATCCGGCAAATGGAAGCCATTTTCTTCTTTCAAATCTTCTCCACTTTTGGAAAGAGAGAAAAGAGATGGTCTCAATTCAGGCATGGACCTATTCTGATTATTCCTGCATGATCTGTGTTCCTTTTAAAAATGGCTTATCAGTGCATTAGTATGTCATACTCATAAAATTTTAGTCATAAAATGTACTTTGCTAAGAACTTCAAACTCTGATTTTTAGCAGTTCAAGGTTGGAAATAAAAGAATGTAGGTTAAGGAGAAAATACTACAGAAGAATATATTCTAAAACACAGAAAGCTGAACCATTGGTACGTTATTGGGCATTTCTGTTTTACCAGGTTATTTTATACCACTGCAAAGGCAAACCGTTGCTGTTAGTTTAAGCAGTATTGGGTTGTGAAGTGGTCTTTACAGTCAGGGAGAGGATAATGAATTTCCACAGTGCTCACATAGCAGCATCCCTGGGCTTCCATGTCCCAGAGCTCTGTCAGAGGCCTTTTGTTCTGCCCACAGGGTGACCTTTAGAATGGTTTCAGCTCCTAGATTTCCCTCCTGTCATCACCACAGATTGCTAGCTGACAGTCACACTCCAACTCCCCCAGCCTCTCGCTAACAATGCTTTCAGACCTACTGCCTGGCCTTTGGCAAGGATTTAAGTGTTGCCAAAGAATAAGTGAAAACGTTTGCAGTGATGTCAGCTCGTCAGCAAGGCCTGATTAAGAGACCAAACACAGCCTCTCCCAGCTTGCAGTGCTGACAAGAAGGAAAAGGGGGACCAGTTGTTTGGGTGGAAGTAGTTGTCTTTCGGGAACATTGGCTTCTCAATCCAGAGCCTGAGCAGATATTCCCCGTGTTTTATAGAGTGTTAATGGGAGGTGAGGGGATTCTATCGTCAACGGGAGATGTCCAATGGAAATATTTTCAGGCCTTTATTTTAACTTACTCTGGATTTCTGATGAACTAGATGCATAGTCAGCTTGGGAAAAAAATGTCTTTACCAAAACCATAATCCTTTTCTGGTGATTGTTCAACTGAACATTTTCAGATGAGAATGAGAGAAAATCTCCTAAAACTTCTGCCTTTATCTGATTCTCTTATTGTAGAAAATAACTTAGGCATGACTTGACATGACAAGGTTAAAGGAGTTAATATTTTATCAACATCATTGATTTCAGCTAGTGCCTGATATCATAGAATTACATCTTTCTTCTATTAGGAAGTCTTCTCATCTTGGTCATATGCAAGTTTGATCTCATTTTATTTTCCTTGGGAAGAAAAGGTCATATGGATTTTTAATATTCTAGAACACTGTTAAGAAGTTAAAAAAAACAATGATACATGCATACATACATACATGCAGGCATACACGTATTTAAACTAAGTTGAATTGCTTATCATTTAGATTGCTACATTTTCTCTGTAAGTTCCATGAGTCAGATACCACTAGAGAATCTATGCCTGTTAATTATGGTAATTTCTACTCAGCTCCTGCTTGGAAATCTATTTCGTCACCCAATTGCAATGCCTTTGTCACTAGTTCATGAATTTTTTGTCTAGTCTCCTAACTTTAGTTTTACCTTTCCTCCAGGTGTTTCACATGGTTTGGAACTTGAGAAAAAGGAGAGGTTCAGACACTGTCATTATAGGAGTGACTATATTCAAAACCATTGTTGCCATTTTGACCCTTTACTTTGTGAAATGTGTTTGTGAAATGTGTCCACATGTCTTACCTCACTTGTTGCTCACAAGAACCCTGGCAACAGGCAGGTGGGGACTATGATCTCTAGTTTTCTGGTTGGGAAACTGGTAAGAATGATAAGGGACTTACCCAGCATCCCACAGCTGGTGTTTGTTGGGGTGAGCTTTCATCCAAGATCTTCTGCTACTGTATCATGCTCCCTACTCTGTCAATAACTTTATAGTGGTATTGGTAATAGCAGAAGCTACACCTCCCATTTATACTGGCCCAATTATGGGTTCAGAGCATTGCCATATATCTCATCTCACCTTGCTGAATAGCACCTGGGGGTGGGGGGCAGGGAGTAGAAGGTAGTATCTGCTATGGATGATTACATTCTGCAAACCATCAAACTTCAGCAGAAAGGAGGTTAGTAAGATTCCCAGAATAATAGATTGGTTCCCAAGATCAGCACTCAAAAAAGACAAAGGTGTACTTTTTCTTTAAATGACATCTTGAGCAAATGCAATTGGACTTAAAAATGTATTCTGAAGTGTGCCGCCATCGTCCCAGGAGACCAAGATAGAGGTCCATGATCCTTTGGACAGAGCCCTGTTCAAAAGGAAGTTAATTGAGATGTGCTCTAAGTGTAAAACACATACTGGATTTTGAAAACGTCGTGAGTAAAAGGAATGTAAAGAATTTGTGTATAAAAAAGAATGCAAAAGAAGTACATGTTGAAATGATGTTTTGGATATGTTACATAACGTACCATCAACATTTTTAAAAAGAAAAGGACGCAGTGCATGAACTTATTTGACTTGTCAGTGCCTTTGCCTAACTCAACTTGAATATTGGGTAATAAGCAGAAATACCTCATGAAACATGAGATAAGACATTTAACCAAGGTTTCTTGGATGAATTACCAGATGGGGTGAAAATCATCTATGACTGCAAGATATGTCAAAATATGTAGTCACCAAAATCGAAAGCAATATGGCCAGCCATACTCAGTGGCCTTGTTCTCCTGTTGATAAACACTGTTCATAATTCTGTTTGGCCACAGAGAACTTGTAGGGAAACAAAGCCCTGGATACCAGGAATTCTAACGTAGACACAGTCTCAGTGGCAACAAAAAAGGAGGTAAAGTGTGAGATGAATTTTGGAAACTGCTAAGGAGAGTTTGTAATTTTCTGTTAGATGAAATAATTCTTTGATTTCTTTGCATGAAGCTTTTCCTAAATTAGAAGAATCAAGAACCAAAACGAGAAAAAGGACATACTCTTCTATCCTTACCATTTTGTATCCTAACAGTTTTCAGTGAATAGGCCAAAATGCATTTTAAAACTCAAATGATAATATTCCCAGAAGCTGGCACTATTTATAAAGGAACCAAAATTAAAAGAATATTTCAGTGTAATCCATTAAGCAATAAGGCATATCAATTACTAGAGATCTAGCTTCATGTGTAAAAAAAATATGTGTTAGATTCCAAAATTATTTCTTGACCACTTGTTCACTCCTTAATTCCCATGGTCTGACTTCTGTCTACACCTGAATTTACAAACTGCTCTCTCAGAAGTCACCATAGGACTCCAGTCCTTTTCCGTGGGATCTAAACCATGGGTAATTGTAAGGTGTGCTATTGTTTTATGTACCGCTCAAAAGATAAAATGCTGACAACTAAACTCCTTGGAGTGAGTTGATAATGGATAATGGTGTTGAGTGAGAAGGAGAAATTTTGAATGACTTTCTAGTCTTTCGTGTGAATGACTGCCAATAGCCAATTATGTCACCTGCACATTCATAAATCTTTATTGATTTCCTGTTGACCCATGTGATAGGGTGCCACTAAGATGGCCCTAATGATCCCTGCCACCTTGAATTTACGTCCTGTATAATCCCCTCCTTTTAAGCATAGATTAGATGTATTGACTTTCTTCCAATGAAGAGAATATGGCAGAAATGATGAAATGTCACTTTTGAGGTTAAAAAACTGGCTTACATCTAGGTAGACCCTTCTTATTCTTCTTGCTCTTTTGGTTTCTTACATTTTTATTGCTTTGAAGTAAGCTCCCCAATGGAGGAGCCCACGTGGCAAAGAACTTAAGGTAGCTCGGGCCAATAACCAATTGTTATTGGGTTAGCAACAACCTCTGTTTAGCAACAACCTGTAACTGAATCCTACCCACAACCACCTGTGTGAGCCAGATAAGACCTCAGGCCCAACTGATAGTTTGACTGCAATCCCATGAGAGACCCTGAGTCAGGGACACATACTAAGCCATGCCCAGGTGCCTGATCCACAGAAACTGTGTGATAATAAACACACACACACACACACACACACACACACACACACACACACACACCTGAAACCCTCAACATGTTATTTATTTGGGACTCTCCATATCTGTTTTGAGTCTTCCAACCCTTATCTTACCTAGTGTCATCACATGCATCTGTGTTCAAGCCCTTCCAGACCAATTATAACTCCTAAAACAATTTTCTGTGCTTCGAGGACACATCATCAACCCAAAATGGCATTTTTTTCTTTTGTCCAGCTCTGGTAATTCTGATCATCTGTAAGTGCCCAGCTAATATGGTACCTTTTCTTTAATACCTCTGACATTATCCAAAATAGAAATCATTTTCTCTGCCTGTTCTCTTATAGCACCTTCTTCAGAGTCAAAGAGACCTGGATTAGAATCCCACATATGAATTTGGGGACCTTGGGCAAATTACTTAATGTCATTGGACTTCAGTTTCTTTATTTGCTGAATGGAATACTAGTATCTACTATGTTGCCAGCACTTAGTTTAGTAGACAATGTATAAGTATGAACACAATTTCTAACTAATTCCATTATTATTACTTTATATTGTAGCTAATTATTTAAACTATTCACAGTTAAATGTATAGAGCCCTGATGAAATCTCTTTAGGACTTCTAAAGTGTATCATACAATTCTTTGCATGATAATCATCATCCAATATAATCATCATCCATTTTATGTTTGCTGAATTTAATTGAATGATTACTAGTTTCATATTAGTTGGATTTGGGCATTTAGTTTTTAGATTCAGGGGATTCACCATTGACAGCTGTTGCCAGGTGGTGGTATTGATAGGTTCTGTTAGGGAAACTGGAAGGGCTGATGAGGACCCAAGCAAAGGCAAACCATCTACCCACCTTGCTTAGAATGTGTTCTATCTTCACTGCTGTACTTAGGATGCTTGCCTGCCTGGGAGTAAATAAGCACAGCAACCCAGTACAGTATAAATAAAATAAAATAAAAACCAACTATTCTGATCAATAAAAAGGTGAGTTAAAGTAAAACAAAAGAATATTTAAAACAGAATCAGAGGCAAATCAATAGTTAGACTCTTGGGGTGCCTGGGTGGCTCAGTTGATTAAGTGTCCGACTTTGGCTCTGGTCATTATCTCATGATTCATGAGTTCAAGCCCCACATTGGGCTCTGTGCTGACAGCTCAGAGCCTAGAGCCTGCTTCAGATTCTGTGGCTCCCTCTCTCTCTGCCCCTCCCCCACTTGCTCACGCTGTGCTCTCTCTCTCCATCCCTCTCTCTCTCTCTCTCTCAAAAATAAACATTAAACAGAATTTTTTTTTAAAAAGAGACTCTTAAAAGACTATGCTGACTAACTTTTGATTCTTGCAACCACAGAGTAGTTTGTACCAGAACAACCCTCCTGATGAAAACAACTACAAACATCAGACAAAATACACAAAGCTGCTCTCGAAGGCATTAGAGAGTCATCAAAGCAGGCAGAACTTGCAAGGGGCTACAAGGTCAGAGGGAAGAAAGCCCACCTCAGTGAACTCTACATTTACTTGGGCTTTTCCCATTCTTTGCTAAGTCTTATGGGAAGGGTTGGGGAAGGGAGTTAAGACCAAGTCTTATTTGAGGACAAAAGTTGGAGATTGGTGTTCAGAGCTATCATATGGCTGGGACATGAGAAGGAAAATCCCAGAGAAGAAAGAAACTAGAGAGAAGTGAGCTTTGGGTTTATATGCAGTTTCCCCCTGAGGCATTTGCCAGCTCCTAACCTGCAAGTGAACAGGAAAAAAAAACTCCAACAAACTCAGCCAAAAAACCACCCAACCAACCAACCAAACAAACAAACAAAAACCCAAAAGCTGAGAGACTATAGAGAGGAACAGAGAGATAAGCAGTCCCATGATGCTGGGGAGACAAGGGTTGGAGTTCAAGCCCAAGAGTGCTGGTAAACACAATAGGTTTTCAGCTGAGACTTAAAATCTCCACTCCCAAGGGTGAGGGCTCTGCCCTAGGAATAAGGACAAAATATAAACACATTGTTTCTTTTTTTTTTTTTAATTTTATTTATTTTGAGAGAGAGAAAGAGAGAACACAAGCAAGGGAGGGGCAGAAAGAGAAGGAAAGAAAATCCTAAGCAGGCTCCACGCTGTCAGCTCAATACCCATCAACCACAAGATCATGACCTGAGCCGAAATCAAGAGTCAGACACTTAACCAGCTAAGCTACCCAGGCGCCCCTGATCATGTTGTTTCTAATAAAGCCTAAGTTCAAGATTCAGCAAGATGAAGTTGATTTGCTGTATTCCATCTGTTCACTGGGACAACATTTATTCAAATACCATCATCCAGAGGCTCTTTGATTTTTTTTTTTTTTTAATGAACAATGCCCTACATTCAGTTAAAAAAAAATCACAGAGTCTTGGGGGTATAAAAGACCAAAGAACCAAATATCAGGAGAAACAGAAACAACAAATGACTCAAATTTTGGAATTATCAGACAGTGACTTTTAAATTTATTTAATTTTTAGTGTGGTAACATTTCCATAACATAAAATTTACCATTTAATCATGTTTAAATGTACAGTCCAGTGGCATTAAGTACTTTCACTTTGTTGTGAAACCATGACCACTATCCATCTCCAGAATGTGTTCACCTTCCCACACTGAACTGTATTATCATTAAGCAGTAACTTCCTATTTCCATATGACCAATCTATGTACTTCACATAAAGGGAATCACACTGTACTTGTCATTTTGCAACTGGCCTATTTCACTTAGCATAATGTCTTCAAGGTTCATTCATGCTGTAGCATGTGTCCAAATGTCCTTACTTCTTTTTTTTTTTTTACGTTTATTTTTGAGAGAGAGACAAAGACAGAGTGCAGGCAGGGAGGGGTAGAGAGAGAGGGAGACACAGAATCTGAAGCAGGCCCCAAGCTCAGAGTTGTCAGCCTAGAGCCCGATGCCGGACTCGAACTCACAGACTGTGAAATTATGACCTGAGTCAAAGTCAGATGCTTAACTGACTGAGCCACCCAGGTGACCCCAACTTTCCTTCTTTTAAAGGCTGAATAATATTCCATTGTATGCATATGCTATATTGTGTTTATCCATCATATGTCAGTGGACAGTTGGGTTGTTTGTACCCTTTAATTATTGTGAACAATGCTACTATAAATGTGGGTGGATAAATATTTCTTCAAAACCCTGCTTTCAGTTTTTTTGAATATATATTCAGATGTGGAATTTCTGGATCCTATGGTAATTCTATGTTTAACTGACAGGAACTTTTGAAAATATATATGATAAGTACGTTTGAAAAAGTAAAAGAGGGGCACCTGTATGCCTCAGTCGATGAAGCATCCGACTTCAGCTCAGGTCATGATCTCACGACCTGTGAGTTCAAGCCCTATGTCAGACTCTGTGCTGACAGCTCAGAGCCTGGAGCCTGCTTCAGATTCTGTGTCTCCCTCTCTCTTTAACCCTCCCCTGATCACACTCTGCCTCTGTCTCTCTCAAAACTAAATAAACATTGAAAAATTTTTTTAAAGATAGGGAATTTCACCAGAGATATGAAATATGTTTTTTAAGAATTAAATGAAAATCTTGAAAAATTCTGTAACCAAAAGTGAGAATTAAGTAGGTGAGTTTTCAGCCCACATATTAAATCGTCAACATATAATTTGTTAATTATTTTATAAATTTCTAAATATGATGGGACATGTTTTATCCTACTAATTTGCAGTAGTAGGTATTCCATATTGTAATTAGCTGATTGAATAAGTACAGAAATAGTAATAATAATAATGTATTTTTGCAGGGGAATCAAAATATTTTTAATTCATTTTAAGCAACTAAAATAATCATAATTTGCTAGGGGCTAGGCACTTTGCTCAGTGTCTTATATACACTAACTCAATATGTTCTCAGGACAAACCATGGGAGAGGAGCCATCATTCTTCCCATTTTACTGATGCGTCAACCAAGGCCAAAAAGTTTATGTAACTTGTCGGACATTTCATAGGTTGTAGGAATTTGAACCCATGTGATCTGGGTCTAGACCTTTACCACTTCATTACTTTAAAAGAAATCTTTTCTAAAGAAACATAAATTGTTCTGTTTTGACTCACTGACTAGCTGCAAATCTCTGACAATAAATAGAAAGTTGAGAAACCAAATTGGTTGGTGACATGTGCCAGGGCACTAAACTCTTCTTTTAATGTGACCCTTACATTTATTCAGATGTCCCTTCTGGACAACAAAATATGACTGGATATTTTTTGGCATGGGCTCTGTTATGTATGTTTGACGTATAAGAAACAATACCATGATGAACGGAATGTCCCGTCTTTCTCCTTGAACTCCAAATTGCTCAAGGCCACAAGATACAAAACACGGGTTTAAAGTTGACACTCTCCATTTCCTCCTTTCATGTTTGTGGATCTCATGTCAGGATGCTGATGTTTTACCTTTTCTACATCCCTGTCTTCATTTCTTCCTTTACCCCATCATTTGTCTTAACTGTTTAATCTTTATGCTACACCTCCTCAGAGCATGATGGCTTTTGATGGCAGATATCTTCTCCAGTGATGGGACATTCCTTGGGAAATCCATTTCTTTCAGCCTTGGCAGAGAAGATCGTGCATTTATTACATAGAACAAAGGGAGTATTCATCAGGACCTTAAGATTCCCAATATATTTGCCTTCAGCTCTCTTTTCCTCAAAACTCTTTGTTCATCCAGGTTACATTTCTAAGTGCCCCACATCCTATTTTAATCTCTTATTTTGGACCCTTCAGTTTACCCTTCAGTATAAAAGACCCTTGCATTCTTTCTTGGCTTGTTTATTTGTTTTCTTTCTATAAAAAAAAAAGAGCTACTCATTTCAGCCAGAATTAAAATAAACAAAATTAAAAGAACAGCTCCTTTTGTGATAGTGGACAATCACTTTATTAAGTATCTCTTAAATCCTCTGTAGTTTTGGACCAATTCCCTGAAGTTTATATAGCTTTTTGATATAGGAGATGAAGGGCAAACAGCATTATCCTAGCTAAGAACAGATTTCTGTATCTTTTCTATACTTATGCTGTTTCTTTACCAACCTTGAAAGAGCACTTGTAGCCCAGCAAGCAAAAAGTATTTAGTGGCTGCTCGAATATACATAACCCTCTGTTCAACAACACAGCGAGTATATTTAAAAGACATAGCACTGGCCTTCTAAAAGCTTAATTCTGCAATGAAATAACTGGATGAACAAAAATTATTGTTTCAGTCCCATGGTTCTATTAAATCTCTTTGTGGAAAAATCTGTTGAAAAGCAACTGCAGAAAAGGTGGCGATTCCACCAGAAAACAGAGCTGCATTTTCAATACCTCCATATCTCTTCGCATCTCTCGTATAACCATTCTCAGTCACAGGAAAACAAACCACGAAAAGTATGAAGGGACTTTCCAGACAGAAATAAACTGCCCCCATAGGAAATAAAAATCTTCAAAGTGTCCCTTTCATTGAACTTGTTTCTTTTTCTACAACAAATAGACACATCAGACATAAAATTTAATTGAGACACACTAAAGTAAGGGTCTGGCTTACCTGAATAGGGGAGATCACAGCATTCCATTAAGGAGACAGCAAGGTGCTAACAATGCACTGACGATTTTATATCACAGTAGACTGAACTTATAATCACCATCATCTCTTCGGACTATCATTTATTTAGGATTTCTGCAGCCTCCTGTCAAACTCTGCTGCGCGATCCTGTTTTACATTTCTCTTCCTGTGTGTTTGTTTTAATTTAAAGAGCCAGTATGCATATTGACAATTCTTTGACAGCAAAGGTAAAACCACCAGGAGTGTATCTGTTTATTGAGGACTGACAGCTTTATAGCGAACATAAAAATAATCTAATGTTTATTGGGGCAAATGTTTGGACTGAGGATTAAGTGAAACTAGTGAATAGAGAAAACCTTTTCATCCTATCCAGACTTTTCAAATAAGGTTTGGGATCAGCTACATAAAAACCTTTGGGGTTGATTTTTTTAACGCTCTTCTCTTAATTTGTGCCACCGCTCACTCTTCGACTTTGCTACCCTGAATTACGTTTTACAACAGGCGTTTTGAAGTAAGTAAAACCTTGAAGAGGAAGATGCTACTGTTCTCAGAGATTCATTGCTATAGAGTTTACCTGGGCCATGCAAACTTTCTAGATAACAGTGAAGCAAAATTTAAACCACGTTGCTTATCATATAAACTGTCTTTTCTACGGTTTCCTATAATTCACATATAGTAAGAGCTCTTAAATTATTTTGATCTTGCTTTTTTGTTGTTGTTGTTCTTTTTCATCATTGTCAATAGGGAAGAGGAGCAAACTGCTAGAAGCGGTTTTAAAACTAGTTTTAAACTGTGAAGTTGTTTCTCAGTTTCGCCTGTAGCTAAGTATCAACAGCATTAGATTTTTGTCTTTATCTTAATTAAATGAGACATTTGAAAGGCTTCAAAAAATAAGCTATTTTTGCTATACATACAAATATGACCCATTTGGAAATAATCTGTTAGATTAAAGAGAGTTCATCAAATTATTGTTAGACTAATAATATTTGACTTTATTTGTTAAATTTTTATTAGCTATAATTACCACTAATATCTCTTTTCCTACATCTTGCCTCCAACAAATAAAGAATTTTATGTTCATCTAACTCATCCTTGCAACATTAAGGTCACTGTTCTTTCTCCTCTCTTTACCACACTTCTCCACGCCCACCCTGTCCTGACCCTATTTTATGTTGAGTAAAATAAATGGGAGGAAAAAATTAGGCACCTTGTTAAAGGTCGCTTGCTAAGGAGTGGCTGCACAGCTAGAAATGGAAACAGGTCTACTGGCTGAGTACAGCGCCCCAAAGCAATTATGTAAAGTGCACTAGCTCTTTCCTTTTGAAAAAGTTGTGTATCTCCTGACAAAGTTATATGTGAACATTCAAATAACTCAGTTTTCAGTGTCATCACTGGAACTAACCGTCCCTATAGATACAGGTGTCCTGTGCAAGTATGCTGTGTATAGCACATGCAAACAGACCAAAGAAATGCCGGGGATGACAGTCTTGCAGCAGCTGAGAAAGTTACACCACGTCTGTATCTAAAGCTAATTAGCATGTCACCAGCGGGCAGGAGTGATCTATTCAAGGGTCAAGATCCTGTCACAGCCATCTTGATATCCCTGGGATGTGACAGTACTGGAATCTTAGAATTCAACAAATCTTTGCTGAACTCAGCTAAACTAGATTAAGATTTTTAACTCTGTTTAAAAATGATGTTGGTCCTTTTTTTTTAAAAAAAAAAGTAACATCTTATTTATTTACTAAGTGAAATATAATTTATTCCTCAATAGATTTAATTTATTCTTAATTCCTTCCTGCATTATGTCCACCATGGTGATGATTGCCTAACATTTTAAAGTGTTATAATGTCTTACCACGCAGAGATTGCTAATAAATTGGCAGTTGATCTTCTTCTGATTTACATGGTGCTAAACTTTAAAGGAGGAAAAACATCTCCTCCTTTTTTTTTTTTTAAGATCTGGGTGGTGGTGGTGTTGGTTTTTTTGTTTGTTTGTTTGTTTAAGTTTATTTGTTTACTTAGAGAGATAGAGAATGAGCAGGGGAGGGGCAGAGACAGAAGGAGGGAGAGAATCCCAAGCAGGCTCCACACTGTCAACACAGAGCCAGACATGGGGCTCGAAACCCCAATCCATTAGATTATGACCTGAGCCTCAGTCAGATGCTTAACTGAGCCACCCAGGCACCCCAAGCATCTCCTCCCCCATCAGATACCACTGTTATCCTTTATTACACTCCCTGTGACTCTGATACACCAGAGCAACTCCTTGGCATTTAGGCTATACTTGTTCTGAGGGTCTCACATACACACTGTATTGCATGTGCTGAGTTCTGCTCTTCTTCTCATGCCCTCCAGGCCAGTCTGCATGAACTGCCTACTAGTTTTCAGACACAGTTTATGATACTGCCATGGCTCTCTGACTTACTCTGTGAGTTTGCCTCCTTGTTCCTCCTCTGGGTTGACGACGGGAATCTCGGAGTGGCAAACAGTTGGCTTCTACCTATTGTCCCGAGAAGGGCTTCATCTGGGCATGTGAGTCACACTGCACAAACACTTCACACATCCACACTGTCAGTCTCAGATCTACACCAGCCCCGGTTTTAGAAATAAACTCTTCCTCAGGCTTCGGCTTCTCCGACTAGAAATCTAGAGGTTACAAGTAACCTCTTATAAATCCAACCTTTTAAAACCAAAACCAAACACCTCTAACAACATGCTAAGCCTAAGTGGTTCACATTTCATTTTACACTTTAAGATGCCTAGATCTTTGTTAGGATCTGTCAGCCAAGCAGAATTGTGGTATAGGTATGCTGCACTCTTACCACAAGAACCTGGACTCAGACCTTGACCTAAGGAATCACATAACACAACAGAACTCTGCCCCCAAGCAAAATTTTGCTCAGAATGGAATCGGTTTACTTGTAACTTAAATTGACAAAACTGATCACTTATTTATGATCCTTAGGACTTACTAACATAGTTAAAATCATTTTCTAAGCTATATACCACTCAGCAGCATTTTAAAATCATGTTCTAATTTTGTTTATTCCCTCAAAGCCCTTATAACAAAAAGCAATTTAAGTAGATTATTTTTTATTGTATCTTTAGAGTGATTATAATGAGCTACAGTCATATAGGGTGGCCTGGGAATTCCCTCATTTTCCTCTAGATTCATAAAGTCATAATAAATAAAGTCTTCGCCAGAAAGGTCTAGTGGCCTCCAATAATACAAGCATGCTGTATGGTAAAACAAATTCAGTAAATCCATAGATTCATGCTGCAAGTAAAATTTGGATTATTTGAAATTTATGAGATTTTTATATTGTTGATTTTTTACTCAATTTTATGCAGAGAGCCATTGATATAAACAAACTTTTAGTTCTTATTACTTGGACAAGAGTCTTATTTTGCTAGGATGTGTATATACATCATCAATAAGTAGCTCTACAGTTAAACTTTTAAATCATTACATAATCATATTTTCTAATCAGTCTGAAAGAAGTATATTACCTACTGGTGTTGTTAAAAGACCCACTGCAATTCATGTCGTTAAAACGCTATTAAAAGTTACCGTTATTTTTTTTTTCTTTTTTCTTCCTTTGTGGACATAAAAACACTCCTGGAAAGAAATGAAAACGTGCCTATCACTAACTAGGAAACAACTTCCTACTCATTTCTACTCCCTTGTTAATGCTCCATGCACCTGCCCCTGATTGTATGTATTCATTGCCTATGTGGTATTTTAGCTACACTAGCCTTTGCCACAGATTTTTTTTTTTTTACTCATTTGCCTTGATGCTTGCTGATTGACATTTTCATCTCTGTTAACTATTTTTTTTTTCCTCATAGTCATTGTC
>NW_027530683.1:2410455-2609821 GCF_008692635.1 Crocuta crocuta
GCTGTCCAAGTCTGTTTTTTTTTTTATTCATAGCCCAATAAAATAAGTGTGTTTCATGAACTTCTTTGATTTGCTTCTTCTGGCCAAGTTTTTCCTGCTTCTTTACTGATCCCCACAATGAGTATTGTACTCTGGTTCTCTTGAAGGTGTGTGTGATTTGATGAAGTTCCATTGCATAAATAAAACCAAGCCAAAACTTGCCATTCAAAAGATAAAGCCAGGAGAGAATAAAGACCATGTGTCAATACAGAGAAAAAGACTGACTACAGCTATTTTTCTCTGCTTGGTATTTATAGTCATTTCTATGGAAACTGCACGTGGATTTCTGAGGATTGAATTTAACCCTGGGGATGTGCACAAGTAACTCTGAAAACATTTGGTCCATTAACTTTGGGTTCATCATATATTTATGACTGTGCTTCCCCTTAACTTCTAACTGCAAATAACATTGTGTGTGATGTGTGAGGCTATCATGGTATTTGTGCTGAAGGATTTTTGTGTGTCTTCTGGAGTTCNGGGCAGAGGCTTCTTCTCCTTCAAGATGACTGTGAGGCACAGAAAAGCATGATAGCTCCCTGGCCGCTTGCAAGTGTGAGCCCAAGGTTCTTTACTTACTCTGTTTATTCAGATTTTCCTGTTAGTGACTTTGCCTGTCTGTTTCTTCTATCCCCATTCCCCCCCACACTCAACCTCTGTTTTCCCTCAGAATACAACTGATTAGGAAATTTCAAATTTTGGAGACATTCTCCTTTTGCATTCCCCGCACAATAGAGAAGTAATCACAGTATCTTTGCCTATATATTGCCAGTTTATATCCAGACCTTTCAGTTTTGTTTGTGGTGACCATGCAATCATATGTGTATGCTTTAAGATGATATTTTTGCTTTGCTCAGGCTTTGAAAAAAAGTAAATAAAGCCAGCGTACAACCCTATTTTAGAGGGTAAGGGCATGACAAAAAGGCAAATAAGAACGTGAAAGAGGAGTTTCAGGAAGAGAGAACTGGTGCTGACAGCCTTTAAGATGTGGGTGTAAGATGCGGTAGGAACAGTGATAGTGGTGGAATATTTTTTCCTTGATCGAGGTCCTGGTGGTGTTGGACGACTGAGAACTATTTCAGAACACAGACCAAAAAGCAGTCTTACACACTGCTTTTAGTTTTTTAATGACAGAAGAAATATTACATTGAGAACATGGAAGTAGTAAACATTTGTGTACCGATGGATTAAACTTTAAAGCTTTGCACACCAAAATTCACGGAGCAAATGTACAAATTAAGCTTTCACTACGTAAAAGTACCCACTTAACCTGTCCAATTCTAGATTTTTCTCAGGGGATCACTAGCTGGATGGTGTCCTCTGCCTGCCCTGCGGTTGCCTACACTTTGGACGTTTCACAGTTTATTAGCAATTCAAACACAGACCAATTTTTCTATTTATTTAATACTTGACCCCCATTCTGATGGAGGAGGGGTGTGTTCCAGCTCTTGACAGTGGGTTTTCAATTACCCATGTGGCCTGCCTCCCATTAACAGGAATAATTGGGAACTGGATGTCCAGAATACAGATGCAGAGCCATTGAAAAATTCTGCTAGAAACATGAATTTTACAGGCCTCTGTTAAAGTCTCTTCAAAAAGATCATGTTTTTGTGGAGACTGTGGCTATCAGACCTCAGATATACTCTTTCTCCATCATACATATTTCTGTCTCCTAGCATGTAAAATATTACCCTGTTTTCTGCTTCTTTAGGACTAGCATGGGACTCATCACCTGAGCCTCCAGAATAATTTTTGGCCCTGTAGTAATAGAGTTCTTTGGGGGAATAGTGGATAGTCCAATACCTCAGGGTATTGATAAGTACTTACTTCATTACGTTAATTTTTTTCATACTGTCATTTAAAAAACATGTAATCTCTTTTTGAAACATGTCATTTCAGTATAGTATCATACAGAAAGTACACATAGGCATACAGTTTCAGTGAATTTTCACAGGCTAGATACTGATGTATCTAGGACTCAAAAAAAAATAAAACAGAATATTTTCAGCTCCCAGAGGACTCCTGGTCCCTCCCTCCATTCCCTATTGCACCCGGCTCCCCAACAATGGTAAGGACCATCTTGATGTTGACTCTTTTTAATTTTCAAATATCACATCGTTTTCTCAACAGGTTTATTGGCTGATTTTTGTGGGAGAGCAAAGGGGGGTGGTTAATCCCCTATAGCTGACTTCTTTGCATTGTGGGATTTTCCTGGCTGTTAATTATTAACTTTTCCTTAAAATAAAACTTCCATTGTGTAAGGAGAAAAACTCCATGAGCACAGTACATGTGATATAAATCACTTTTATGTCTGTGAAACAGCTGAGTTTACATTTTTATTACATTGTTTGAAAAAGTATCTTTTCATCTGGAAAGAATCAGTTTAAAATGTGATTGTCAACACAACTAAACCAGTTTTCTGTTTAAAATGGCTGCTGGTGGAGCGAAGAACCATAATTAAGCCAGATTTTTCTCAATAGATATTAGTTACTAAAAGCTAGAGGCTTTCACTGAGATTTGTAAAAGAAATTGCTAGACTTTAAAGGCAGGTAAAGTATTTTTGTTTAGATGGAGGAAGTAAATAAGTAATGAACAAAAATTGTATTCTAAAAGTGCAGAATGTTTCCCTGTGTGAGGTGATTTATTTAGTGGTATAGTTTTAAGTTACATTCAAAGTAATGCATGCAATTATAAAGTGTTGCCCAATATGAATACTTCAGTTTGAAAAAGTGCTTACTTATTAATTAGCAGCTTATAGTGTAATTTTCTCTCTAAAGATTTTTAGATTTAAATAATTCTGGGAGCATCCTTTTAGAAACATACTAAGGCTCAATTAGATTACTCATTCTAATATAGGCATAAACAGTAGTTTTAAAGCCTATAGTCATTTGCTTATGTTTGCTCATTTCAGGCTATTTATTTTGAGATTTAAAAAAAACAGGAAAGAGAGAACTTTTGATGGTATTTCTTGCTGCATTTAATTTTGAACTCTATTATTAAATGAAAATTGATAACATGTTCCTTTTATTACTGAAATACTATCTTTGGAAGATGTAGTACAGATTTTGACAATGCCCGTCCCCTTTTCCCAGTACCGTGATACTGTGATATATGCAGTTTTATAATAGTCCAAACTTCCCAAATTCCTGCTTTGAAAAGTTTATTTTTCAAAACATAGGGCAATCATCACTGTGCAATTGTGTGTGCTAGCTAACCTTTCATCTTAAACCAGATTTCCCAAATCCCATTATTCTGTGGTTTTTCTAATAGAGGACTTATTTTAGCACCCTCAGAAGTGCTGCAGGTTTTTTGGAGAACAAAAATTCTCAATCTGTAATTGAGTGAGCTATCTGTTTAAATATGAGCAGAACAGAAACCATTTTGAATATCCAGTATGAGCTCATGAGCAAAATAATTTTGGGAATTCACTGTGCCCAAACCCATAGGTGGTGGTGGTGGTTGTTGTTGTTGTTGTTGTTGTTGTGAGCTAAAGCAGAATAAATCCGGCATTTTACCTGACAAGAGCAGATATGGCAGAACTGCAAAGACAGAAGGAGAGAGATAGAGAATTTACAGATTTAAACAGAATAATGCACCAAAACCCTTAAAAATTAGGTTTAGAAATAATTGAAATTTTTGCAAGGTCTGAAACTTTGATGATGATGATTTATTTTGGTTTGGATGTTTCTTTTGAGCTAGTTAATAATTATTATTATGCTTATTACCTTAGAATTATTGCTGTAAGTATACTTCTATCTTAAGATGCCACCACACCTGAAAAAGTTTAACTTTAACAAAAATACTTCTAGATGCTAAGGCCAACAGATACTAAATGCTACCGTATGAAGCTGTGGATCTCATCTTTAAAGCTTGTAAGTAGTACTTTGTACATGTCTTTACTTTCTTTATCAACTATTTGATAGTTTCTTTGATGAAGACTGATAGAAATAAATGTTTTCATGAAGAAAGCTGCTAGCAAAATTAAAGCATAATGACCGCAGATGAGCATCAAATACCCAGTGGTTTTCTTAAAAAGACACATTCCTTCTTCACTCCAACCTTTGTCCTTTTTTGCCCAAAGACACTTGCTCTACCCGCAAGCCCCACCTTCCAAAAAAAACAACTATGAAATACTTTAAGCAAAACCGATTATCAGTACCAGAACTCTAATATCAAATGATTCTTACTCTTCATTTCACTGAATTTAACTTTATGAGAGATTATCATAGTACTGCACTGTCAGTATTAATTCCAAATACTTTAACTTCCTATCAACTTATTTTCTTGTTTCTGTTATACAGGTAATATTTGTATGTATTACACTTATCAGCTCATAGCTGAAATTAAGCTGACATTAACAAATAAGTCCAATGTTAATACGTAATTGAAATAAAATCTGACAAGGAAACAACAACAACAACAAGGAAACATTAGGTAAATATCTTTTTCTGGGAAAGCTGAAGATATTTTACTTGGTTGCAGACACAGTAAAATGAGTAAAACCAAATCTACAAAAATCCTGTTTTCCCGTGGAATTTCTAATTTGACAAGTCCATTAAGCCATAAACCCGATGGTTGGAAAACTGATCTTTTCTAGGTAAGCAAAACAACTGAAGAGAAAGCAGTGACTTACTTTTCATGAGGGTCAAACCAGTGTGACAAGTTTAGTTCTCAGAGATATGAGGTCCTCTTAGGAAAGGAGAAGAAAGACAGATGACAGCAAAGCACGTACTTTCAATATTGATAGAATCCAAAGATTTCCATCACGATTTTAACTGTATGCACAGACACATTCCTTAGTTGGCTGTGGAATTAAAAGATGCAGTTTAAATGCTAAATATTTTATAATATTGCAAGAGAACGTTTGGAGCCTTTTTGTTTTTCGACACATACAGATGTGGGATGCCTGTCTTCGGTTGCTGTGGTCATCCAGATTAAAGGGTGGTGTGGCGCTTGGGCTCAGGTGATCCAGAAAGGGGGTGGGCTACGAAAGGGTGGCGTCCCCCACCACCTACCTCCGTGGCTCAGCCTTCCATAACTGCCGCTCTTTGTTGAGAATTGTTGGCAGTGGCAGCAGTTTGCAGCTTCAGATAAGAGCCGCTGTTCTCAGGTAATGCCCTCGATCAGAGCCCTGATGACAGACTGTGGAGTGCAAGTTTTTTCAGGTGCTCTGTTTGCTCAGTAATCCTTCAGTGCCAATCTCCTCCAAAGAGTGAGCGGGACCCATCGGTAATGGACATCAGCCATTAAGCTCGTAATATTTGCCATAGATCAGGTTACTGCTTTGTTACTCTGGAGTGATGAATGGATGCCGTTATGCTTTAAGAAAATAAAGCAATGCTATAAATATGTTCAAACTTATGAAAGTGGCCACTTTATTTCTTCCATTTCTTGAAAAATAAGTGCAGAGTGCTGCAGACATGCTAGTCTTTTCCTTTCGAAGTACAGAGAGCAATGTGCTTTAAGTTAGTGTTTGCAGTTGCTTAGGGTCCACATCAAACAAATTACTCTGAGTGTCTACACTGCGTGTTGCCTTGGTTTGATACAGCTAAGTTTACGCATTGCACAAGCAATCTGATTAAAACAGGCATGCTTGCAAAGAACTATTCAAAGAAACTATTTGTTCCTGCCTTAAAAAAAATCCAAACAGGGAATTTAGGTGTTAAAAATAGCATGAGGCCAAAGCAATTCTTCATCCTAGCTGTTCCTATGTTAACTAGACATGTTTCTGCATCACAGGAAGAAGTAATAATTTTTTTAACTTTTTGATGTATTTCTGTAAGAAAAAGTGTCTAGAAAATGATATTGTACTTAAAACTGTTTTGTACACAACATTTGCATGTTTTGTTAACATAATTGCACAATTGTTTGAAATAGTATTAATTCAGTTTAGTATAAAATGGGCTGCGCTTTCACTCTTTCCATCTTTTCTATATTAAAGTCAGTTTCAGCATTCTTTTTTTTATTATTTTTCACAAAAGTTTGTCCTTTTTTGTTTAAAGTTTGTCCTTTTTGAAAATACCCAGGAATTAAATTCTAGAACTTGCATGCTAAGTATTTTTTAAAACCCTTTGCATTTTGATTTTTTATTTTTATAAAATTTTTAAATGCCATTGGCTTCATTGTAAAGAAAAGAAAAACTTAATGGTGAAATTAATTTCTGTTATCTCAAAAGTCTAAGCTTTTGAGCACCTAGCTAGGAGTAGAATAAATGACTGCTCTCTTGCCCTATCATAGTTTTCATTAGTTTCTCAGGATATTCTGAGGAGAATATATTTGAAAGGCCATTTCCCAGACTCTCTCTTAATGGCCTCTCTCCCCCCTCTTCTTTCTTCTGCTCTTCCCAACTAATGCAAAACCCCTTCAAGTCACTGAGAGCACGTGCCTCATGTTCCGTATAATCTGATTTCTTGGGGGCCACCAAATAAACGCTAAAGAACATGACCTCAGTGGCTGCCATGACACTGTAATTTCCATTGTCAAGGCTCTCAGTGTTGATTCTTCAACCCTCAGGCAAGAAATCTTATGGAGGACAGTGACTCACTATTGCCAGAGAGGTGAGGGACCTGCTTTCATCAGCTCTATGGAGGCCCCAGCATGGCCAAGGACATTACTTGTATGACGCTGGGGTCTAGGGTGCACGATGATATGCCAAACACTTTCAGAGTTTCCCCATCCCACCTCCATCTTCATGCCATTTTTTTACTTCTTTTCTAGATGGTCCTGAAGAAGGGTTTTAAAGTACAGGGCCACCCAATAGAATAAAGAGAGCACAAACTGTACAGGACCTTTGTGGTCCAAGAGAAAATAATTAGAATGATCTCAGGACTCAGAGAACTTCACAGAGACACCGTTGAAGGGATTAAACTAAGAATTTAAGCTCTGCCTAAAGAATGATGTCCCTGGGAATTTAGACACAATTTAGGGATATTCAGGATTCACTTTGTGACAGTTCTCCTGATTAGTCTTCAAATGGAACTCTTCTAAACAGCCTCTTCTGAATACCTGTCCTAATTGCAGGAATATTGCAGAGTATCTTTTTGAGTGAGTTATACAGAAAAGAAAATAGCCTCTGGATTCCCCAGCATTTACATTCAAGTATTCAAAACTAGGTTGGTTTGTTTTTTTAATTTTTTAATGTTTTATTTATTTCTGAAAGAGAGAGAGAGAGACAGTGTGAGCAGGGGAGGGTCAGAGAGAGAGGGAGATACAGAATCTGAAACAGGCTCCAGGCTCTGAGCTAGCTGTCAACGCAGAGCCCGGCGGTGGGGCTCAAACCCACGAACCATGAGATCATGACCTGAGCCGAAGTCGGACGCTTAACCAACTGAGCCACCCAGGCACCCCAAAACTAGGCAGTTTTTAAATGCCAGCATATCAACTATATTTAAAGAACAATATAGATGCTTGAAACGTGCCAAACAGCAGGGAACAGGAATAATTTTTAATGAATGCCTACTCTGGTTCTGGGTTCTTTATACACATTACATTATGTGATCTTCGCAACAACCTTTGAGGTAGATTTTATTGTCCCCATTTTATAGGTGGAAACCAAGGTGCCTGAGGTCCCACAGCTAATAAATAAATCCAGGCATGTCTGATTCCAGAGCCCATGCTCTTGACTGTACACCAGGGTGCCTCCCAAGAATCAAACCCATGAGCAGGGTCTTAAATGACTAGAAATATCACTTTGTCCCCAAGAAATAATGTTCACTGAGACCACATTTTTCGTTTCTATCAAAACGCTTCACTTATCAAAGCAAAATTTCAGTATCTGTTTCCAACGCATCTCAAGTCACTAATCTCTGTACATTAAGCACTTAATAAAGACCTGTAAGATTTCCCCCAACTTCACCACGGTGGGACTTTGTAATATAAACATGCATTAAAGAAATGAGAGCTCAAACATCCATTCTCCACAGGTGTTACTTGTGCATGTCTGTTCTTGCACCTTCATTATTCTTCTTGCAGGGTGACTACATCTGGCCCCTTGAAAGTGCTTTCATCAAAAGAATGCTTTAATATAGAACCTGAGCATGCAAAGACAACCAACTTCAAATTGGACATAAATTATGTAGGATACTGACACACTGATCTATATGCCCTGCTTTTCATATTGTAGTTTTAAGCCATTCAACAATGGTGATGCTAATAATAATTTGTATTCCAGTAGCATCATTTGGTAAGAAGCTCACATAGCTTTAAGGCTATTGTCTCAATAATCCTCTCACCACTCCTCTGGGGTAGATGAGGGAAATTATATATACATCTCCACTTTTCACATGCAGAAAGCCAACCACAGCAAGGTTACTTTCTAGATGACTGGCAAAGGGATGTGTCAGACTATTAAATGCCCATATATTGTGTTTGTCTGCTAGTTGGTTTTATGTAATACGGTATTGTTGTCAAATCCAAGATCCGAATGGAATCAGAATTCCAGTAAATATCAAAGGATTCCTAGAGCACATGGTTCACTCTGCTCCATGCACAAGCAACCTCCATTATTCCAGAGAGGAATGGTTAGGTCTGAAAGGCATTTCCCTGGTCTGTCCCTGTACAAGAATTGACCACATATTATTGAACCAGTTTTGTACTCCATGAGGGCACAGTACTCATTGAGACACTGTGTTGGTCCATCTTTCCTTGGCAACCACCCTTATGCAGAACCCCTCAAGCCAACGAATGAGTAGAATAATTGATTTCCACTTTCATGTTTTCTTGTAGCAATTGGAAAGGGTGAGGATAGATGACATTCACAGAGCATCCAAGAATTTATTTTGGTTATCAGTTCCAATGCTGTAACCTCTTTACTCCCTGCATAAAACATGTTTAAGAAGCAAACTGCCAAATGTCTATTGTGTACTAAGCATACAGAACCCTGGAACTCTGTTTCCTTATTCATAAAATGGAATCATGATAACTGGTTTTCAGGGTGAGATAGCAAGTGGCACATGGTAAGTGCTCAATTACTGTTTCTATTCCCACCTCTCTTCCACCTATGGGAGGAACAGAGACACGAAGCTGATCCTACGCACTGTGGCCTCTTGCTTCTGCTGCTCCCGCTCTTGTCTCTAGAAGTTGTCTGGTTAGCCTCAGCTTGCAGGTCTGCTTCTAAAAGGAAAGGATGGACTTCTGTCTGGGGACCCCTACAGTTACTAACTCAGTCCAGCTCCCTCAAACCCTGAAAGACATTATGGTTGGCTTTATAACTGACGGGAAAGGTGAGGTTAGCTGCAGAAATGACAGTGTAGGACTGAGGAGAATCTCAAGTCATTCTCACATAGAACATTGCCACTATGAGCTAACTCTCAAGATCTCTCCAGCCCAGAGAATACAAACAACTCAGTCAAACATTCTGGTAGCACATGAGTTGTCCAGACTGCATGAGTGTAGAAGTTTCTATCAGAAACTTGAATTTTTTGCATAACACGCCTGATTTAAAACATTATCTCTTACTCTTGGATACTGAGAACAAACTGAGGGCTGATGGGGGTGGGGGAGAGGGAAAGGGAGGTGATGGGCATGGAGAAGGGCACTTATTTGGATGACCACTGGGTGTTATATGGAAACTAACTTGGCAATAAACTATGAAAGAAAAAAAGTTATCTCTTGTGCATAATAATCATGGAGATCAAATGTGTCTACTGAATGCTGTGCTTCAAAATGCCCCATACCACAGCTTGTTTTAAGCATTCTTCACATCTGCCATGAAGAGCTCATCTATGGTGCCTGGGCTCCTCTGCTAAAGACTAGTAACTTTCATCAACGAAGTATCTAACAACCAAAGTAATCATTTTTGATGATGCAAGGAGACTTTTAACAACAACAAAAAAGTAAAAGGATGTCCAAGTTTTTCAATTTTCTTTCACATTTTTGGGAGCACCTGGGTGACTCAGTTGAGTGTCTGACTTCAGCTCAAGTTATGACTCATGGGTTGGAGCTCCTCCCCCTCTCACTCCCCCCTCCCGCCCCTCAGGCTTTGCACTGACAAAGTGGAGCCTGCTTCACATCTTCTGTCTCCCTCTCTCTCTCTGTGTCTCTTTCTCTGTGCCTCCCCCACTCTCTCTCTCAAAAATAAACTTTAAAAGTCTAAAAGTTTATTTTTTCATTTTTTTAATGTTTATTTTTGAGAGAGAGACAGAGTGTGAGCCAGGGAGAGGCAGAGAGAGAGGGAGACACAATCTGAAGCAGACTCCAGGCTCTGAGCTGTTAGCACAGAGCCCAGCTCGAATCCATGAACTGTAAGATAATGACCTGAGCAGAAGTCAGATGCTTAACCGACTGAGCCACCTATGCACTCCAGACATTAAAAAAAATTTTAAATAAATTTTCTTTCATTTTTTTTTAATTTTTAAAAATTTGCTCATCCCAGAAACAACGAAACAAGTTTGGGCAGTGTGTCTCAGTGACTGGTGAGGGCTCTGGGGTATGAGCGGGGGAACAGAACCCAGGATGTATTTCCTGATTTGCATTAATTCACACTGACTCCTCCAGCCTAGGGTTAGTTCTGGCTCTCTTGGGCCTCCATTCTAATGCTAAGGCTGTCTCCAGCTCTAGCTCCAACCACAGTTGAAGGTATCTTTATTGATCTGGCCTTCCTCTGAACAATTAGAACTCATTGTTCTAATTGCTCCTAATTAGAGAGTTGATCTGAGTGGGTCATTTGATTCCCCCACCCACCAACAACCCCAAATTTACATTCATGCCCAATTTCACTTAAAATGATTGAGACCAATAGAGAATATTTCAGAAACTGAAATGTTTTGCATCATCCCAGAGTCAATAAAGTTACCTGATCACTAATTTTCCACCTGCAGCTGTTACCAGGCACAACTTGTATACCACTTGGTCCCAGAGAACAATTTTGATGTGGGGGAACCTGGGGGAACCACGCTGCTGTAGCTGCTGCCACAACCCACCTTTGTGCCCATGCAAAGGCATATGACCAGTGACTCCTGTAACATCATCCTTAGATGCAGGCATCCTCCTTTACATGATGCCAAGATCCACCAGAAACCGCGTCCATGCCTTCATTAGAAAATGCGGTGGAGCTATGCAAAGCCCATGGCAATGCTTCTAAGTGTTGTTAATGATGCCGTTGTTGAGAGGACTTGAGGCAGCAGAATGGAAATGTGACTAATGATTAGATGCTGTTGCATTAAAAGCAGGTTCCACGCAGGGCACCATCTGCTAGGAGAGAGCTTCTCTGAGGTGTTCAGTGTGGACATTTTGATATACATCCTGGAAACATTGCTCATGGATTTATCTCACTTACTAGAATTTGATTGAACTCGCTGCAGGTTTTCTGGGATGTCAGTTGAATATCTGCATTGGTGTCTGGTTTAGCCTCTAAGTTGGTGAAGGGAACAACTGTGCTGGTTTTAGTCTGGTGCATGGCACACCATGCTGTGAGGAAGATACCACCAATGATTTTGCTCCCTGCTCCACTGGTCATCCCATCTCCCAAACTCTTCCAAATCCAGATCCTTTATTCCATCCTCACCAAATGCTGGTTCTTCCTTTGGAATGTTTCTCTGGTTCTTTTCTGCCTTTCCATTCTTAACTGCTACCATTATGGCTACTTTAGCCAGGTTTTCTGCTTCCTGCCCCCGCCCTTCTCTTCTCTGTGTCTACTTGTCTGAAAACCACTGTCATCACATCTTTCCTCTGCTCAGAAGGGTGTACAGCCTCCTCATTGCCTTCTGTGCCAACTGAGGCTTGATACTACCTTATATTCCTAGGTACTTCTTGATTCTCTCAAGCATGCTCTCCGAGTGGGTCACCTTGATGTCCTCCACCTCATGCCTTTATTCATGGTTTTTTTTTTTCCTGCCTTGAATACCCTTTTCCCTCATCTGTTTACTCAAGCCTACCCATACCTGAAAATCTAGACCAAGCCCCACCTTAACTTAGCCTTGCCAAATGACTTCTGCCCTCGCTCACCTTCATATGCCTGACTCATGATCAGTGTTCAGAGAACAGGGACCTAAACTTAGGGTTCACAGACCCTGAGAGGTATGAAGCCAACAGATATTTTTTGTGTCTACATGTTTTTTCTGGGGGAGTCCATAGTCTTCATTAGATTCCCAAAAGAGTTCTTGGTAAGAGGAGGAAACATAAGTTTGGATCCGCTACTGTCGTTAGAAGGTATGGATGACATGTTAGGGAGTGGCGCTGCCCTCAGTGCTGTTGGAGTTTTAATGAGAACCAAACTTTACCCGATATAGAACAACGGAATGGAGTTTTAATTAAGTGATTGATTGGGTGGAGTTAAAGGCAGAGCTACAGGTTTGGAGGCATTTGCAGTAACGCAGGAGAGGGGTCATGTGGGCAGCAGTGAGTGCAGTGACTACCCAACATATATTATTTCCTTCCCTTTCCATCTCCTTAGTTCAAGTGGTTATTCACTCATTCATTCACTCCATGAACAAGCCTATTCTGGGTATACTAGACAGACAAAGTAGCTTACATTCTAATGAAAGGAAAAGAAAAATGAACACATAAATGTAAAAGACCATTTTAGACAGTGATAACTTGTATAAGAAAAAAAATAGACAGATGGATTAGGGAATGAACTTACTAAACCTTACCTAAAATGGTCAAGGGATATCTCTGAAAAGACTACATTTGAGCTGAATACTGAATGATGAGAAGCTAGTCCTACAAAGAGTTGGGAGAAAGAACATTCTTGGTTGTAAGAACTGCAAGTGCAAAGGAAAGAAGTAGGAGTGAGTTCGGTGGGGTGGAGAATAGAAAGGAGGCCACTGCATCTGAGCATGGCACACAGGAAAGGGCCATCAGGATGTGTGCATTCACTTCCTGAGGGAGCTTTCCTGAGACTCTCTTTCCACTTTGAATGCTTCCTATGCTGCCAAAGTACTCTTATTAAAATAATGATAATGGGGCACCTGGGTGGCTCACTCAGTTAAGCATCCGGCTCTTAATTTTGGCTCAGGTCATGATCTCACAGTTCATGGGATTGAGCCCTGCATCAGGCTCGGTGCTGACAGCAAGGAGCCTACTTGGAATTCTTTCTCTCCCTATATCTTTGCCCCCTCCTCCACTCACACATGCTCACACGCATCCTCTGTCTCTCAAGATAAATAAATAAACATTAAAAAAATAAAGTTAAGTAATGATAATAAATAATGTTCATGGAGCATATCAAATGTGTCAGACACTGAGTTCTTTACACATAACATACAATTTAATCACGTCACAGCAACCCTCTGAGGTAGTATTATTGTCTATTTTTTTCCATTTACCAGATGGGAAAATAAGATACAGAGAGATTAAGTAATTCTCATAAGTCCCAAAGACAGTAAGTGATGGAGACATTTTTTAAACCCACAAAGTGGTGTTTGAAAATAAATCTGAATGTGTCACTCTTCTGCCTTAAATTCCTCAGTGGCTCTCCAGGACTTTCAGGATTAGAATGTGAGCTATTTGCAGGGCGCCTAGGTGGCTCAGTCACTTTAGAGTCCAACTTCGGCTCAGGTCATGATCTCACAGCTCATGGGTTCTAGCCCTGCGCCAGGCTGTGTGCTGACAGGTAGTTCAGAGCCTGGAGCCTATCTTTGGATTTTGTATCTTCCTCTTTCTCTGACCCTCACCTACTCATGCTGCCTCTATCTCCCTCTCAAAAAATAAATGAAACAAACAAACAAAAAAAGAATGTGAGCTATTTCATCATCTGTCCTTATCCCCATCTCCACCTTTGATTTCCCACATACACCCCATGTACCCTGGCCACACCAGATCACTCACTGTCCTAGAACATGCCATGATCTCTCACATATGTCTTTACATGTGATGTTTCCTCTGCCTAGAACACTCTCTCTCCTCTTCTAGCCTGGCCATTTCTACCATTTGGTCCAGACTCAGCTGAGGTGTTATCTTCACCCACCTTTCCAGCCTATGGACACATCGATCACTACATACATAATCAATTAATGAATCTGCCCCTTGACCAGACTAGGAATGGCTTAAAGGTGAACACTCTGTAAGATTTACATTTTTATCCCAGCTCTTAACATAACTACCAGACTCTCACTAAAACACTGTTGAATGAATGAATGAATGAATGAATGGCAATGAGGAACCTGCCATACTTTTGAGCATTTACTTCATGCCAGGAACTGAGCTAAGTGTTTTGCATACTGTTATGGACTGAATGTTTGTGTCCTCCTGACTCTAAATTCAAATGTTGAAAGCCTATGTTAACCCCCATTGTGATGGTATTTGAGATAGGTAGTCTTCAGTCTTCAGGAACCATTTAATTAAGGTTAAATGGATGTTGAAAGATAATGACTATGAGGATCACACTTCCAGTGACACAGTCATGGTAAGAGAGCATAATGAATGTAGATTATTCTCTCAGAAGGGAATAAAAAGATTGAAATCATTGATAAGTAGAAGGGCTTGTGGAACGAAGGGTATATTTGTTTTCTAGTCCTGCTATAACAAATTACCATGGACTGCATGGCTTAAAACACCAGAAATGTAGAAATGTAGGGCACCTGGGTGGCTCAGTTGGTTAAGTGTCCGACTTTAGCTCTGGTCGTGATCTCATGGTTCATGGGTTTGAGCCCTTCATCGGGCTCTGTGCTGACACCTCAGAGCCTGGAGCCAGCTTCAAATTCTGTGTCTTCCTCTCTCTCTGCCCCTCTCCTGCTTGTGCTCTGTCTCCTCAAATTTGAATTAATGTTAAAAAAAATTTTTTAACCCAGAAATGTATCCTCTCACAGTCTGAAAGCTGGAAGTTCAAAATCAAGGTGTCTGTAGAGGTGGTTCCTTCAGGAGGCTCTGAGGGAGAATCTGTTCCATGTCTGTCTCCTAGCTCCTGGTGGCTGCTGGCAATCCATGGCATTCCCGGCTTGTAGCAGCATAACGCGTACCTGCCTCCATCTTCACATGACCGTCTCTTCTGCGTGTCTTCTCCTTTTCTGTCTTTTATAAGAACAGTTGTCATTGGACTTAGGACCTACTCTAATCCAAGATGGCCTCATCTCAATATCCTTAAGTGAATTACATCTGCAAAGACCCTATTTCCAAGTAAGTTCACATTCATAGGTACCAGGGGTTAGGACTTGGATATATCTCTTTGGAATAACTATTCAACCCAATACAGAGGTCAGATTTTGTGGGGTTTTGTAAAGATAAGAGATACTTAAGCTAGGTTTTATGTGAGAAAAGGGATAATTGACAGATCAAAATCTTTAAGGAGGCATGAGCCAAAGATATCAGTAGAGAAATACACTCTAACAAGAGAGGTATCTCTAATTCTCTGAGACAAGATGTGTGAAGGTAAATAGATTTGAAGGTGGGGAGCTGGATGTTGACAGATATCCTCTGTGATAACCACTATTTACTCTGTGAAATAGAAGGACAGATTATCTGCTGGGAGTGAAGAGGGAACTTGAGAAAAGTGGTGTGAAGGTTAGAAACAACACCCGTGATAATAGAAAAGAGAGAAGACCAGGAACTCCCAACAGGATTGTCAAGAGTCCCATTGAGCCCCCATTTGGGCACTGTACATTTGGGGTGGCACAAATCATTAGGTCATGTCATAGAGTGATGCTGAAACCTTAGGATAGGAGCAGTCGGTAGAAAGAAAACAGTTGGTGGAAGTTTTTTAAGAATTGATGGATTGAGTGCAATTGCAAAAAATAAAGGAATATACTAAGAATAAGGAAAAAGGAGAATCCAAGAGAATTCCAAACAGTCTGACAAGCGGGAGAGATGGAAGAAGCAGGTCCAGATGAGGCTGAAAGGCAGATATGATTGAACCAAGGCGGTAAGAGGGGTGAGGCAAAGACAGAAATATGGCTTGATGGCATTTAGTTTCTCAGAGTGTCTCATTCCAGGCTATGCAGTGCCCCACCTTGCGAACAGGATGCTCAATGGAGGCGGTGGTAGAGAATTTTAAAAGTAAGAAGTCAAGGAAATATTGGGCTGGGATGTCTGGGTGGAAATGGGGAGATTGTCAAATATGATGGCTGGTATTGATGAGTGCAAAGCAAATAACTTAAATCCTCACTAAATGTGGGCAACTGGCACAAAGGTCCATCACAGCTCTGAGCAATGGGAGAGAGCAGCGTTAGTACCCCTCTGCTTGGAGATGGTCAAGAAAAAGTTCTTTATTGCTTGCTTAGTTATGGAATGTGAAAGGTTTTTTTTTCTCTTTCAATGGGTTTTATGCACATACAGTCTTCAAAACTTTGCTTTCAGTGTCTATGCGGTTAACTTCTGCTGTGGAGAACCCCTTGTTCAGCGTATTAGGCCCTCCCAGCAACCCCCTGCTGCACAGGGGGGGTTGGAAAAAACCGGTATCTCTTTTTCCACAACCTAGGTTGGCTGTTTTTGACTTATGAAGCCCCTAGGATTTTTATCAATTTGTAAAATTATATAAATTATCAGGGGAACGCTCTTTTCTAGACGGCTACACAGACTTCATATCCTTGAAGAACCATTTACATGGTTCTTATGTGTAGCTCCTCAGGATAGAGCTAAGTCTTCTGAGAATGAAAACATGGGACTCAGTTTCTACTCCTCCCCTTTTCTGCTGTTGGTTTCCTGAGTGGCAGTCTTTTTCCTTTCACTAAGGCTGACGTTCTTCTTTTTACAAATCCTATGGGAATTAATGTCTATTCAACAGTTCTTTGGCAAAGAGCAATGACAGAATGCACCATACACAGCCCTTGAATGAGGGAGGTAAAAATCTCATGGATGATAAGAATGAAGTATGTGATTAATATTGTATATTCATCAATATTACAATGCTGCAGGGGTGATTAAAATAATTTTGTAGGTCAGTACCATTGGGATCCATCTTAAATTATTTTAAGTTTTCATTCAAATATTTTAAATAGTGATTATTTCTAAAATAGAAACATCAGCTTTTTCCTTTAATGTATAACAATTTGTTTAAATAAAGTGACAGGATCGGTGACACAACTTACATTACTAAGGAGAGAAAGGTTTCTAAAATGAGTCAAGGTCCTCCTGGGCCAACAGATAATCTGAGTTCTTCCTGTGACTTTTTGTTTTTCATTTAAAACTAGTCTCTAAAAATAACTCAACAGCTGTTAATAAGATGGCTAGAGAGACTTCTGTTCATTTTAGAATTGGGGGTCCAGAATATGTTGTGATCAAAATCTATCTAGCAAACTATCAGTTCTTTTCCTTTCTGGCATTACTGAGGTAATCTCAGGAAAAATGCTAAGAGAAGCATTTTATTTTTGTCTTCCTTTTAAATGTTTTCTCCCAGTGTCATATGGAATAATATCTGCTGACATGCAAGCCAAATCAATTGTAGAAACTAACGATATAAATTTTTTTTAAAAATCAAGAACACATATTAAATGACCACTCCCTATATCTGCTGAGACATTTGCTAGACTTTACAAAGGTCAGGTTCCTACTATGTATAAAACAGTTGCTCAACGTTGAGAAAGCAACCAAATCCTTTTGGTTCAAGAGCTTACAAGTCTAGTAGAGAATTATAATACCTACATAAATCACTACAATAACTGGCAAGAGGTGACATGTGTTCTTAGAAGAATACAAAGAAAGCACTTCTAGAAGTTCCTTCCACGGAGAAGAGAAGGAATTTGAGCTGATAACTGGGCATTTCCATCACCTGCTCAGCAGGGGGTAGACAAGACAACCACAAATATCCCTCAAATAGACCTTTTATATAATCCATGCGTATTCATACTTAAAGCATCAATAAGTACCATTGAACCTTCACTTTGTGTAACTCTATTTCCCCTCACTGTCATGTATGTATGTATTTATATATGTATGTACATATGTATGTATTCATGATGCAGTGATTAAAAGCATGTGCTTTAGAGTCAGAGAGGCCTAGTGGGGTAAGTGATTTCACTTCATTAAGCCTCATTGTTCTCATCTATAACCAACTGACAACCTTAGAACTCTCCACATGGGATTATCATGAGGATTAAATGAAATTGCACGGTGGCAAGCATCTGGGAAGCATTCAGTAAATGTTAGTACTATATCTGCTCTTATTGTGCTACTTCTTTCCAATATGAAATTTTGAGCTCCTTTAGGACAGGGACCATTTCTTTTTCTTCTTTTGTAACATTCAAAACCAAATTGTAAATTTTCAATAAGTACTCACTAGATATATGTTGCTTTGACTTTTAAATTTCTGAACATATCCCCTCTGAGACTGGTGAAATATGAGGATGAGCCAAGCACAGAGAATGTTTCCATCGCGTATTCTACTCCCTGCTTATCACATCTAGGCCAGTTAAGCGTCTTTCCAAATGAATGTTAATTGATACGGCTCTTGGTGACATGGGGACCTTAGATAGTGAGCCTTGTATCAGAGCAAGAGTCTGGGGGACTAACTCATCACTCACAGCTGAGAAGACATAAACATTCCACATTGTTGTTTAGCCACCCAGTGGCTGGTAGGAGATTTTTTTTCCCGTCTCAAAATCTGTCATCATGCATCCAACCAGGCAAAGTATTTTAAGTTTATTTTGAAAGAACATCAAATCCTCAAGAATGCTGGTAAATGTGAGATATTTTTCTTTAGCATGATAGTTCAACAATAGAGACCTTTAACCAACTCTTTCTCCTGAACAGTGTTTAGTGATCTCCCAAATTCTTAATTCATGATATCCATACATCCCATGCCAGTGCAAAGTGAAAATAAGAGAAATTGATGTGGGCGATTGGTATGTTCATTTTAAAAAAAAATGCATTTTGCTTTTATTTTATTGTGCGTTGAATTGCAACAAAGGAAGACGTAGTCAGTGATTGTTACCATTCCCAGAAGCCACGCAGGTTCCTCACCCTAAATTATGTAACACTGAACTGCCAGAGAGCTATGCAGGAGACCCTTGGTATTCACAGATTTAACACTCTAGGTTTTGAATATTTGCAATCGACCATGAAGGTTTGTGATGTGTTAATTGGCAGTTTTGCTGAGGTTCAAATTTGAATCACATGTACTTTGAAGCTAGCGTTAGGGAGTGATTGAGGAGCTAGTGGGTTGGCCTAGTCAGCCACTCAGCATCCTTCTCTGATCAATTGTTTCTATTTCGTACTCCTGACCTAGGAAGTAATTCTTAGGGTGATTAAAAACATGGTTTCGGTGAAAAAGAAAAATAGCATTGTATGAAAAATAAAATTAATAAATCTTTCAAAAACATTTGCTGGTGGGGCACCTGGGTGACTCAGTCGGTTGAGTGTCTGACTCTTGACTTCGGCTCTGGTCATGATCTCACAGTTCATGAGTTCGAGCCCCACATTAAGCTCTGTGCTGACATAGTGAAGCCTGCTTGGGATTCCCCCCTTTCCCTCTCTCTCAAGACCCCTCCCCCACCTCTGATGCTCTCTTTCTCTGTCTTCCTCTCTCTCAAAATAAATAATAACTAATAACTAATATGTTTTGGAAATAAATACATGTGTCTCAAAAACAAATTAAAAAAAAAAAACTATTTAAAAAGTGAGGAGCCTATGCATATCTCCGTAGTCACATACTTGGAGATTTTCACATCTCAGGATTTATCCTCAGGATAAATATCAAAGATTTCTATAAGTGTAGTTTAAAGGGTCTGAATGCCATTTTGAAATACAAAAGATTCCCCTTGCTTTGATTCTGATACAGTTGAAATATGCCTGCTGAGTCCCAAACTACAAGAGTTCTCTCTTTTCACTTCTTATGAAGGCTCTCAGTGGCATGACATGCTCCTGAAGGAGTCCATGTGGCCTGTTAGCAGTCCCTTGTGGCCAAATTGTGGCCTTGAAGTGGCACATTCTGGCAATGTGAAATCTTAGGGTTTGGCAAGTTCTTCCATCATCTGGCTCCAAGGAAAATGGTGCTCCACGTGATACTGCCCATGAGCTCAGATCTCTGTGCATCCATAATCAGCCCACGTATCAGACAGGGGTGAGGCCAGTGAGCCCTTAACACCACACTGTGTGAGACGACATGTTCTCTGACACACTATAAACCAAGAACAGCAGTTTTTGTAAAGCTTCAATGTATTCAGTTTATTAATGTTTTATGTTAAAATGTTCTTTTTATTTATTTTTTAAAAAAAATTTTAATGTTTATTTTAGAGAGAGAGACAGAGTGCAAGTGGGGGAGGGGCAAAGAGAGAAGGAGACACAGAATAGGAAGCAGGTTCCAGGCTCCAAGCTGTTAGCACAGAGCCCAACGTGGGGCTCAAACTCACAAATCATGAGATCATGACCTAAGCTGAAGTAAGACGCTTAACCGACTGAGTCACCCAGGTGCCCCTAATATGCTCTTGTTAATGAAATGATGGAGACAGTAGCTGGTAAGAACTTTTCATTTGGTATATCTTACTTGGTAAGACTAAAAGTTGGCAACTTTATGGAAATACCCCCAAAGTTTTTGAAACTTGGCTTATCTGGGAACTGCAAAAGGCTATATCCAGTTCTAACGTCCTAAATTTAGCAAGAGAGAAACCTGTCTAAAGAGCACAAGTTACTGCTCTCTCTCAGGAAGACACATAGTATGGCCTCTGGGGTTTTTGCACAAGTGCATCTGAGTCCTCAGGTCACACCTGAGACCAGCTCTTCTGTGGCAGTGTGTTTCATTGCCACTTGAGCTATTGGACCAGCTGTGTTTACACAGACTGAGCCATTCAAAGTAAGCGATCTTTGTTCTGATAACAATGTGAGGGAGCTGTACATTGCATTCAGAAGCCGCATCAGAAAAATCCATTCTTGGCTATTATCCAAAATGACAATTGCAAAAATATGATTGAATCAGTGATGTATTTTTGTATCTTTTCTTGTTTTTCTTTAGTTGTAGTGTTTCTGTTTTTCTAAGACTCTCAGGGTACTTAAAGAATGCTGAGATTTATAAATTAAGAGAAATATTAGGCAATCATTTTTTAAAGCATATTAAGGATTTAAATATAGCAGTTAGGCTGAAGACCAGATGGGCTGTCAGATAACAAAAATTGACCTAACAAGAGATTATTCTTGAAAACTTACATCTTCACCTGTTGTTTATCACCGTGGAATGTTGACATATCAGTTACTCTCCTGTAGAGTCAGAACGTACATAGCACCTTAGACCTGATCCCCAGGAAGGGGCTTTAAATTTAGACCTTCTTGATAGAGAAGTAGACTAGAATTACATGAGAGCATAAGGTGGACATCATAGTGTAAGTTAAACAACATCTAGATAAAACAGATATGCAGAAAGTCAAGAGGGTTACAAGAGTAACAGAATATAGCCAACACATTTTTAAGACTGATTATACATATAACATAATTACATATGGCAAAATGAAATACAGGCAGCCTCCAAATCTACCTACATTCCCAGCAAAGGTTACATAAGTAAGAAAGACATAAGTCAAATCTGATTTCCTCATAGAAACAGTTATAATAGGGGATTATATGCCTCACCAAGAGCATGATGCCTAACATTTTCTAGAAATCACCAGAAATCATAAATAATCAACAGCAAATGCTGTGTATACATAGTGTAATGCTTTCTGAAATAGATATAAACCAAGAGGGCAGTCCTTCAGGTCCCGGTCTTAGAGACAAGCTGTGTGTAGACTGGAGCCCTCTGGCTAGATGGGGATGGATTCTAGACAGCTCTCTGAAGGTGTGTGGCCACTGCTTTCAGAGGCGCTGGAGTCTCTGACCTGACAGGAAATGTAGATTGTCCTTCTCCAAACCAGACTCCATACCAGGCCCTGTGAGGATGTGACACTAAATAAGATAGAAATCACTGGTCATCCCAGAAGTATAAAAGTAAAAAGTCTTTGTTAAACAAATGTAAAAATAGAAATGACACAACAATTTAAGTATTTCAGTGCCATTTGAGGCTTCCTATTCTGAGAGATGTCTTCAGTTTCCTTGTCATGGATTCTATCTTTGTAGCAAAAACATGGGTCTACATACTTTAAAAAGAATTTTAAGCAATTAAGAAAGCTAAAACCCTAATATACCCTTGGGAGAAGAAATATGTAAACATAGGCCATCCAAAGATAAATTGCCATCCTTGTTAAGCATTTGGATGATATAGAAATAATATGATGAGAGTAGACTCTCCCTGGGATTTGTAGAAATCTAGCTGTTTTGTGATCACTAGTATTTTATCTTAAAATCCTTTTCCAGTGTTAAAAAATAAATTCCTAAATTACAAATGACCTTCAAAACTAATACCATTTTCTTTTTTAAATATTTTTAAATTTATTTATGTTGAGAGAGAGAGAGGCAGCACATGTGTGAGCCGGGGAGGGGCACAGAGAGAGGGATAGATTTCCAATCAGGCTCCTCACTGTCACTGCAGAGCCTGACATAGGTCTCAAATGCATGAACCATAAGATCATGAGCCAACTGAGCCATCCAAGCACCGTAAAACTGATACCGCTTTAAAAACAATACTAGTTGAAGGGCTACTGAAAACTCCTTCAAAATGATAATAATAATAATAGTTACAATAACAATAATAATAATAAAGAAGGCAGGAGGAAAACTTTTGGAACAATGGATATATTCAAGGGATAGATTGTGGTCATGGTTAGTTTCATGGATATATACTTAATTCCAAACTCATCAAGTTGTATAATAATATGTACAGTGTGTCAGTCATACCTCAATAAAATGGTTCAAAAAGAAAAAAAAAAAAACAGAGAAAACTCCCTCAAAATCAACCTCTTCCATTCATAAGAATATCAAAGAGAGAGCACATGTCTGCCCTGAAAACTCCCAGAGGGAGGAAGAATTTGTAATTATTGGAAAAATATGACAGAAAAGCTAAAAAGAACCAAGCTAAGGGTGACTGGGTGGCTCAGTTAGTTAAGTATCCGACTTCGATTCAGGTCATGATCTCATGGTTCATTCGTGGGTTCGAGCCCCATGTCAGGCTCCATGCTGACAGCTCAGAGCCTGGACCCTGCTTCAGATTCTGTGTTGCCCTGCCCCCGTGCCCCTCCCCCATGCATACTCTGTCTCTTTCTCTCTTAAAAAAAAAAAAAATTAAAAAAAAGAACCAAGCTAGAAAACAAAGACAAAGAAACTTGAATTTTGTTATCTAGACTCTCACTATTCCAGTTCCAAATAAATCTGTGTAACTGCAGATCTTTTAGTAACAACCTATCATCCGTGTCCCCATGTCTTCAGCTGCAGCAGTACCAGGTGACATCACCTCAAGTGACGTCATAATGCTTTGTAAAGGAAGTATACAGTAGAGACAATCTAGCACATGGGTTTTTAGTACCTTGAGTAATTGTAACAGTAACTATTGCTTGTTGGTTACTTACCTGAGCATTTTGCTAGCCTTGTACATGTGTTAATCATCTTATCTTCTAAACAACTCTAAAATACAACTTCTATTACTATCTCATTTTACAGGCAGGGAAGCTAAAATTTACAACAGTTGAGTAACCTTCCCACTGTCACAGAATCTGGATTTTGGGACCCAGGTCTGTCTGAAAGCAACTTCCGGTTAGCTTCAAGCAATTTGTGTGCTTTTGTCGTAGCCAAATGGATTACAGATGTAGTATCAAAAATAAATTACTTGGTAGTTAAGCCCAAATCATTGACAGTTTACTGATTTGGGTTTTCTGTTTGTGCTTTAAGGCTGTCAACATTAACAGAAAGTGACACAACTGTTTCTCTCCTTGTCCATTTTGATACTGACACTGACAGTTTTACACCACTGACACTGGTACATCTCTCTTGCTTCCTGGTTCTTGCAAATGGACAAAGCCATTAAACAAAGGCTGTTGCCAGTAGGTGGTTCCATGGCCACCAAAATGTGAAGAGCCAATTGGAATCCTAAAGATTCTTAGAGTAGGGATCCGCAGGCAGCTACATGCCCTTCCACACTGCAAAATTCAGTGAAACAGTGCTACGGGAGTTGGCCCAGATGTGTGTCAGGATTACAGCAGCCTCGTCAAAGCAGGATTTGCAGCACCAGATGTCCAGTAAAAAAAGGTTTAAAAAAAGGCCTGTTTTGCCACCTTCTCACAAATTGCCCTGGTGAGACAATCCTCTGTGATCACCTCATTATTCATCACCTCCCCACAGATACCAGTGGGCTTGATTTGCTGGGCTAGAAATCCTTTTGGGTGTCATGTGTCAGCTAAACAGGCTTAGTTACAATAGAACCTGATTAGTTTTCACCTTGGCCTCATAAGATGTGGCATATGGATTAGCATAATGGATTAGAAGGAAAAGAGCATTCACTACAAGAAGTGAGTAAGTGTAGTCCTGGGATTTTACGTTTGATCTTTGGTATATTTGACTCATTCCAGCTTTTCAAGATTTGATGCCTCCTTTCTCCCCTAAAATAACTCATTTCAGGTTCTCACTTTTTACTTTTATACTGATTTTTCCAGGGTACTGCACAAAATTTATGGACTTGATCTTCAGAGCCCCTCTCTCAGGCAAATCTTCGTACCACAATCTTTTCCATTCTTAAGAGGAGGTACTTATGGACACAGCCCTTAAGTGGGATACATGCAACTATTCTGTGAATGTAGAACAAAGTCAAAATAAAGAGTCAAGATTTTCTCTCAGTTAGTATATTCAGGGCCCACATGTATGGAATATTCCTCTGGCTGGAATACAGTGTGGCAGCATTTCTGCCTCCAACCCCATTCCATTTTTTAAAATCACTTCCTATATGAAAGCCATATTACTAAGCACTCTGAAAGATAGCAGACAGATTCTTTTTAATATCCCTAACCTAGGAGAGTTCAGTCCACTAAAAAATTAACAAACATAGGAATTACTAAATAAAATAGAACAAAATTAGAAAGGTTAGAGGAAGACAGAAGAAAGAACTAACATTTAAGCATCTGCAACATGCCTGATATTATGTCATAATTTTTTATATTATATCATAATTGTTACAATGTCATTGGTAGCCACATCATTATGAACATAAATGTCATCACACAGTATTGGCGTGTTGGAGACATTGGCTTCCATTCATAGATACCTACTGGCTGGAGCACATTATGCTGAATGAATTTTGTGTGTTGCTTTAGATAATCTCCATGCCAACAGGTCCCATCTTAGAGACACAGTAATTCTGTCTCAAGACTATATAACTTGTTGAGAGAGTGACAGAGCCTAGACTCAATCTGTGGTTGGTGGGACTCCAAAGACTGATCTTTTCCACCTTGCTACAGTGCCTCTTGAGCATTAAAATGGAGTCTACATAGTGGAGGTGTTGGGAGAAACCAGGACAGGCAAAGGGAACAATGCAAGCAAAGTCCCAGAAGATGGAAAGCATGGGATTTGTTCAGGGAATAGACCACAGCCCACTCTGGTTAGGAGCTTATGGAGAAAGACAGTGGGATATAAACTAGAAAAGAAATTAGGTCAAGTCAGGTAAGTCATGGAACCCAGAATGAAAATGGGCACTTCCTTTGGTTACAAGAGTTAGCCATCAGAGACATTTGAGTAAGAGAGCAATATGACTTAAACTTACATTAGGAACATTAGTCTAGCAGGAATATACAACTCAGACCACTATTTTGCCAATCTTCTTTGATCACAACCCACAGTAAGAGATACATTTTTTTTTAAATGTGTATTTATTTTGAGGTGGGGGAGGGGGGGCGAGAGATTCCCAAGCAGACTCCATGACACCAGCACAAAACCAGACATGGAATTTGAACCTATAACCTGTGAGATCATGACCTGAGGTGAGATCAAGAGTCAGACACTTAATGGACTGAACCATCCAGGCACCCCAGGAGATACATTTTTCATCACAATTTGGTACATGCAGATTTAAAATGTACATTTCTTTGATTTTGTTTTATTTTTTTAATGTTTATTTTTGAGAGAGACAGAGAGACAGAGCTTGAGTGGGGGTGGGGCAGAAAGAGAGGGAGACACAGAATCCGAAGGAGCTCCAGGCTCCAAAATGTCAGCACAGAGCCCGACTCTCAAAGCTCGAACTCACGAAGCTCAATATCATGATCTAGGCCGAAGTCAAATACTTAACTGACTGAGCCACCCAGGTACCCCTAAAACATATATTTCTAAATTTTTTTAATGTTTTATTTATTTCTGATAGAGACAGACAGACAGCGTGAGCAGGGGAGGGTCAGAGAGAAAGGGAGACGCAGAACTTGAAACAGGCTCCAGGCTCTGAGCTAGCTGTCAGCACAGAGCCCAGCGTGGAGCTCAAACCCATGAACCATGAGATCATGACCTGAGCTGAAGTCAGATGCTTAACCGACTGAGCCACGTAGGCACCCCTGTACATTTCTAATTAAAACAAAATTTGTACACAATAATGCCTTTACTATATGCAAATGCTCATGCTTCCTATTCTGCTTTATTCTATTCTGTTTCTGTTTTTGTTAACAGTCCTGATTGTAATTGATATTCATAACTCACTGATAGGTTGCAACTCACAGTAGGCAAAAGACTGGTTTTTTTTTTAAGTCTTTATTTTAATTTTTGAGAGAGAAAGAGACAGAGTGTGAGTGGGGGAGGGGCAGCGTGAGGGAGACAGAGAATCTGAAGCAGGCTCCAGGCTCTGAGCTGTCAGCACAGAGCCCGACATGGGGCTTGAACCCACAGACTGTGAGATCATGACCTGAGCCGAAGTCAGATGTTTAACCAACTGAGCCACCTAGGCACCCCAGCAAAAGACTGGTTTAGATCATAGTTGAGAAAGAAGGGACAAGGTGGGGAAACCAATTATAGGCTACTGAAGTCAATGCTAGAACTTGAGAAATGAGAAGAGAATGTAAGAAAGATATTCCAGAAGGGAATGAGATAGTTATTCAAGAGACCTGAAAGCTGACAACCATTAACAGAAGTTGGGAAGATGGGTGGAGAAAAAAAAAAAAAGTTTGTACTGGAAGAGAGTTTGATTTTAGAAACACCACGCTTCAGGTTCTGAGAGGTATCCAGCAGGCATTCAAGAGTAAGAATGTGTAGCCCAGGGTAGACTTTGGAGCTAGACTATCACGTCCTGCCAACCATACAGAGGAGTAGTTGAAGTTGAAGAGAGCAAATCATGTCCAAGTGACAGAAGAGAAAGTCCGAGGACAGATGTTCTTGAACTGATATATTGGGGATCAAAGGAAAAGGAGACACAGGAGGAACCAGAAAAACAAAAAAAAAAGAACCACAGCAGGAACACCAAAATGGTGCCATGTATAACCTTTTTCTCTTTTTAAAAATTTTTTCATCTTTTCTAGTATAATCTGTTTTCCCAGGCCACAGCTGACTGGAAGCAAGTGTTGGCTTCTACTCCATGGCACCCATCAGCCACATCATTGGTACTTGTACTTTTCCTTAACACCTCTGTTCTGGTCATCTCCCTGCTGTGTAACAAACTAACCCCCAAACACTGGAGACTAAAACAACTATGTTATTTCATTCACCCTTTTGTGGACCAGGAATATGAGAAGGGCTTGGCTTGTTTCTTCCTTTCTGCTCCACATGGTCAGCTAAGTAAGGCAGCTGAAATTAGGTGATCATTTCCAAGGTGGTCTCTTCACACACACATTTGGTGCCTCAGGGCCCCTTGGCACTAAGCTCTCTCCATTCAGGAGGAACTCATCCTCCAGGGCCTGAGCTTCTCAGAAAATGGTGACCTCAAGGTAATCAGACTTCTTTTGTGGCAGCTCAGGGCACCAAGAGCGAAATACAAAATACAGGAAGTGGAAGCTTCCAGTTGCCTAAGGCCTGGGCCCCAAAATGGCCCAGTATCACTTCTAACCATTCTATTGGTCAAAATAGTCATAGAGCCCATTCAGATTTAAAGAAAAGAGACACAGACTCTCCTGTTCAACTAGTTCCAGAAATCTGCACAGAGTTTCCTATGTGTTTAAGAGTAAGACGGCTAGTTAATTTGTGGTTCACCACGTTCTTCCTCCCACTTCAGGTACCCTGGGCAGAAGGGCTCCTGCAACATGTGAAGCAACGTGGGGAGCCTTGTCACAAACCCTGCTAGGGGCCCGCCATCAACACAACACTAGGAACACTATCTTCCATGACTATAAAAGCTGTTTATGGTCACAGGTACACCTGCTGGCAAGTGCTTCATTTGGGGTCACTGCCTGAACTGTTGGAGCTCCAGGTCCATCAAAGCCATGCTGGTCTTGTGCCAGGGTATGTATATGTTACAGTGTAAGTTTACAATCCCTTTTGTTACATTATCTTGGTCTCCAATCAAAAGCAGCTTGTGCTTTAATGTCTCATGGAGATTATCCATGAAAACCACTCTTCTTGGACCTATTTTTTTTCCTCCATTGTTCCTGTTTTAAGCAGGAGTTTGCAGGACTCAGACACAGTTTCTATGGCCAGAGGCACTGATATTAGAACAAGTAAAGGTGCCTAAGTGGCTCCTCCCTTGGGATGCATTTTGTCCTGGGAGGGCTACACAGTGTCTGGGGTAATGGATTTGATAGGACTGCTTTTTCTGGTCTTCTCACTGTGCCCTCGTGTGTCTGGCTCCTATGTGAGCACCTCTTCAAATCAAGCAGGGACCCCACCCCCAGCAGTAAACATCTGTTTTAAGACCAACACCCTCACCCAAATACCTGAGGCAGTCCAACAAGCATTTCTTCTCCAGCCCAAGCAGCTCAAGGTTCTTCCTGATCTCATCTGCAGTGGTAGAGTGACTAAAAGATACATAGTTCTTGTTGAAAGCAGTCATCACCTTTGTATTCATTAGTTGTTTTCTATCAGTATAATATCCTCTCTCTCCCCAATGGACTGTAAACTCTGTAAGGACAGGGAAAAGCTCGTGTGATTCACCCCAGTATCTTCAGCACCACCCAAGCATAGCTTAGCAACACTCCATAAATATTTATCACATGAACAAAAGAGAGTGATTGAGTGAATGAGCAAATAAACAAATGTGTGTTCTCTCTGTCCTAAATCCCTCCAGAGAAAAACCTAAATCTGGGTCTCTGTGGTACTATTCAATCCCATACAGAATCCATGTGTCCTTTTTTTTTTTTTTAGTTATTTATTTATTTATTTTTGAGAGAGAGCAAAAGAGACAGAGTGTGGGACAGTATGAGCAGGAGAGGCGCAGAGAGAGGGAGAGAGAGAATCCCAAACAGGCTCTGTGCTTACAGCACTTGTGCCTCTATCCCAAGAACTGTGAGATCATGATCTGAGCCTAAATTAAAAGTCAGATCCTCAATGGACTGAGCCATGCAGGCGCCCTGAGCATATCCATTTTTTATTGGGTGTTTGGAAGTCTACATTGAATATAACTTAATTGGTATGTTTCACTTGTTTTACAAAGTTGCAGAATTACTTTTTGAAATTCTGAGACCTAATCTTTTTGTCTTGCAGGCTTTAATGCAGGTTCTTTGAACTAGAGGAAGATAATCATAACATGATGTTTACCTTCTTACAATAGTCATAAACTCATGCATCCACATAACTATCAGGGTCTATATAATTTAGGTAATGGGCGTATTTTTGCTAAATTATCTGAGTAAGTGTGTTAGATTAATTCTATGACATATCCGTCTGTTCTAATTTGTGCTACAGAGATGTGAGAATACTAACATTTATTGAGGGCTTCGTATGCATCAGACACAGATGTAGGCTCTTTACAAACATTATCTCAATCCCCTTACCAGCTGAAAGAGACCAGTGTGACTTCCCACTTTACAGATGAAAAATCCAAAGGTTAGAGAGATCCATGGCCAGGGTTACACAGCCACTAAGTGGCAAAGCCTGGATTTAAACTAGGATTCAATTCCAGATTTAAATGCTTGATAACCAAATGGTATAGAATTGATTACAGTTTATATTTTCAAATTCAGATGAATTTGCAATATTCAGGGAAGTCTCAACTTTATAAATACCTGCCCCTCCCCCCATGAATCTGGTGTTACACACTTGGTTTCAAATTCTTGCTATCTATGTGACTTTGAACAAAGATCCCAGCTGCCTTGCCCGAGAACCAGACATGGCTTCTGTTGAGGGCTAGCCCAGGCCAGCAGTCTCAATGAAAGGCAATACCAAGACCCAGAGCTGCCTCTCTCCTCGGCTGGCTATGTTACTAAGCTCAGTTTTCTCATGTGAAAAAAAAGGGAATTAAGAAAATCTACCTCAGGGTTATCAGAATTAGAAGAAATAATGTGTATAAAATAACTAACTCATTAGTATTGATGTGATGATCATTTCTACTGTTGAGATGAAAGTCTTCTGAATACATGACAGATCTATTCTGGATGCCCACTAGAGGAGAGAGCACCTCAGTTTTCTAAGCAGTCTAACTAGAAGGGCGCCTGGGTGGCTCAGTCGGTTAAGCATCCAGCTCTTGAACCTGGTTCAGGTCATGAGCTCACAGTTTGTGAGTTTGAGCCCCATGGCAGGCTCTGTGCTGATGGCATAGAGCCTGCTTGTGATTCTCTGTCTCCCTCTCTCTCTGCCCCTCCTCTGTTTGTGCACGTGTGTGCTCTCTCTCTCTCTCTCTCTCTCTCTCTAATAAATAGCATTTAAAAAAAAGAAGTCTATCTAGAATTGGTGATATTGTCTTCACTAAGTTTATTGCTGCATGCTACCTTCTTACATATGCAAATACAGCAATTGAAGTCTCCCTACAATCCCTTAAGATTCCCTGTATTTTGAAAAATTGGACTCAATAAAAATAAGCATATTTCAGCTACACGTTTTCTCCTCTCTTGTCTGTAGCCCACTCTTAAGCATTCATATAAACAGAAATCTGGCAGCAGGAGGGAAAAAAGAACAAAAATAAAATTTATCTCAAATATTGCCCATACAAGGTGAATAGTTCGACCTAATAACCAGAGTTACCTATGTTTTTGAAGTCATTCTATTTTGCATCACTTTATATATCTTTGTAATTGATTTGATGATTTGATCAAACTTTTCTAAATGCCATTACAGAACACATTTTTATGTGTCATTTTTTATTATCCAGACCAATCCCATGTTAATTCTTAAATTGTTCCTATGCAAATGTATCTTAATGTCAGGAGAATAGTGATTCACAAACTGAGCTCTCAAACTGGCTCTTTTCCAACATGCTGTGTGGCCTCTGAGAAGTCAGTTAAGACTATTGGTTTGTTACTTTATATACAAAGTGCAGTTTATGATCCTCCATGAAAATTTGCCCAGATTAACTGACTTCCAGTAATTGTTGCAGATCATTTAAAACTGCTCTTTTGCAGGCTCTGCACCTTGATTGCGTCAGCTTTAAAATGAGCCAACTCTATAAAGAGAGTAGCAAATATTTTCCTGGTTTGCATCTTTTGGGAGAGAGGAGCATAGTTACAGCCCCTTCAAGGAAGTTGTCTGAAGTGAAAGCAATGGTGAGGGACATATCTGGCACAGAGCAGGACACTAATGCAATATGTGCTCAAGGAAAACAAAAAACGGACTAGGGAGTAGCAAAGTCACACCCCCACGGACTGGTCATGCCAGCCTAAGCAAGGGAAAAACGCTTTGAGGCTTCTGTTTGGATGCACAAACTGAATGGTGATGTAGCACGTATAACCTTTCAGGAGATAATGGCAAGGGCCAGAGCTGAGCCCCATGAGGCCTCAGATGAAAGGGAAGAAGAACATCTCTGTGGCTGTAATTAAAGAGATGCCTTTAAACCTGGTCTAGACAACCAGTTGGTTTTCAAGGAACGGGCTCTGCCGTGTCTAAGAATCTGCCAGCAACTTTGGCAAGAATGAAAAATAATAATGGGGCAGAAACCACATGATACCCTTTTCTTTTTCTTTTTCCTTGCTTTCCTTATGCCTCTTCTCTTGTGATCGCCTTTCCTCCTTTCCTGTTTTCCTCTCTCTTTGGGAAGGAGCCAGGCATTCTCCTGAAGGGAATCCTCCTGAGCAGAGTCTCTGGCATTCAGTGTCATCAGCAGATATGGAAATGAATGAGGGAGGTGAACACATTCTCAAAAATTAAGTATGAGATAGATTTTTTGCTCTTGGACATCTCAGACTAAGCCATTCCCTTTAGCACAGAAAAATCTTGGGTGCTTAGACAGACTCTGTCTGGGTGCTCCAGGGTGCTGCTGGAACTTCCTTCCCTGTGACAGGCAAGGCATGCTTCGTTATGTGTCTCAGTTTTTCACTCCCACTATATTTGAGAGGGCTTGGTTGGTAGGGACCAAGCTTTTCCTTGCCTCCAGAAAACGATGCCATCAACATGGCAGTAACGTCATAGTAATTCTTTAGTCACGCCTGGTAAAATGTGATGTGGGTTGGCTTTGCCATGGCCTGTGATGATGCAGAACAGAGCAGTGCAAATGCTCCGTCACAGGGGAGGCCGTTGCCCCTGCAATTATAGTGTCTGCAAGTCATCGAGGGGCAGCCAGAGAACAGCCAGGTCCTCTCCTCACTCACCCAGAGAGAACACGTGGGCAGGAAGACATACACTGAGTCGTTTACGCAGATGATATGAGGAAACAAATTGCCCAGGGACTTAGCAGTTTACTCTTGTAACTGCTTTAGTCATTATCATCTGGAGTTGAGAGCTCTGTGCTGTGAGGGGAAGTGGGCAATCTTTTCCTGCCTGTATTAACTGAATTATTCTGTGATCCCGGTCTTTCCCCTTTGGGGGCGGGGTTGTCTCCTCTGTAGGACATAAGGGAGGTCATTTCGGGCCAAGCAGCAGGGAGAGAACATGAGGGCTGTGAGGGCTCACTTGTAACCAAGGGATTGTCTCAGCGACACAATCTGTGGAGTTTGTAAAATCAGGGAGTTCGAAGATGAGGATGAGCATTTCCGTGTCAGCCCAACAACATGTCCCTCGAAGAACTTTGAAATGGAGATGATGTTTACACAGAAAGGGTCTCCTGGTTTTCTGAGACGGAAACTAGATACCACATTTAAGAATTTTCCCCAGATTGGGATGGCAACTTTGCTTTCACTCAAGAGAGGCTGACAGTAGGAAGGGTGCCCACTCAGGAAAGCATATTCAGAAGAAAAAGAAAACATTTCTGAAGGGATGTATAAGGCAGGCCTGCTGGGGCAGGTTTCCTCTCAAAGAACTCTTTGCAGGTTTTTTTGGTTTTGTTTTGTTTTGTTTTTAATCCTGCAGGAGCTGCCCATCAGGGGCTGGTAGGTCACTGATGAAATACCGAGCCCCAAGTTCTGTCCCTGTGCAGACCATGCCTGGGACTCAGAGCGCCATGTCAGGGCCCAATCCGAGCATGAGTTGGATAACAAAAATGCCCACTGATCTCTGGGTTGTTTGCCAGACCTCTGCTGAGCCTCCTTTTATGTGGATAATGCAGATCCCAGAAGCCAAGCTGAATCCGCCTTTGCTGAAGCTCAGTCATTCTCCATGTAACTCCAGCTTGGTTGTTAGCCTGGATGCTTCTACTCAGGGCTGCTCTCTTCAGGACCACTTGAAACTCTAGCAAGACCAAAGAATTAGGTTCTCTCACTGTGTCTCAGTATGTGACTAATGCTCCCACGGGAGATCTTCAGGTCCTTATAAGTCTTCAGGGGTATCCATGATTGCTTCTCTTCTCAACTGGAAATGCGGAGGGGACTTACTGCTGGTTTCCCTCCATCCAGGCTAACCAAACCCAAGTTGATGAACTTCATAGTAGAAACCTAGAACTTCCTTTTTCTTTTGGCCTGGCTAACCCAGTAGAAAGGAGAACTGGTCTTTCTGCTTGAGCATTTTGCCTTCAACACAAAATCCTTTCTGGTATCTCTGTACATGCCCAGAGACCTGACATCATTGGCTGCTTTGGAGACACCTGAAATACAAACATTGGAAACATTCCACCCCTCTCCCCGGGTCATGCCCTGTGCCTGGAGCAAGACTGCCAGGGCCAATTGCTCAGGTTCATCCTGACTGGACCTGCCTGAATGGGAGTGTAGTTTACACATACAAAGCTAACTGCTTCCACAATGGACCACTTGAGGCCCTAACAGTGATGTGAAAACTCACACAGGTAATCATGTAGAGCCCCATATTTACTTCTTCAGCAAAAATACTGTAAGAAAAGAATTGGGCACTGAGCTGAGGTGAGTCACTAGGCTGACCTTTCCTTCATGCAAGCTCTCTAGTAAGGTCTGAGTCAACAAGATAAGAGCTCACCGTAGAATGGCTGTGATGTGTGGGACCCCCCAAGGCAGCCTGCATCCATTGTTGTGCTACCACCTGAGAAAGGCAGAGCCTGTCATTAAAGTATCCATCCCAACCATCTTGCGGAAGGCACCCAGCCCTCTCTTGGAGGAGGGTGTGCCTTGTACCGTGCGTGGTAACCAATGCCTAGCCCAATCACTTCACCCCTGACAACTCAGAATGGTCAACAAGCCGGTTTGAAGGACAAGAACCTTTGGACTGCAAGGTATTTTGCTTTTGCTTACAAAGCAGAAATTGTAACAAGTGCTAGTGGTGACTTTGGCATCAAAAGGCATATAGAATTAATAACAGCCCACCAGTGGAGGTCATGCCATCAAATTTTGACTATAAGTAAAGTCTAGAAACCATTTGCAGATCCATAAATGTTGAGACCATTTTTTTAATGCAGTACATTCATACTATGGAAAGCCAGGGAGCTACAAAAAAAGCATGATGTAGATCTTTAAGGGCTAATAGGAAATATGTCAAAATATATTAAGTCAAAGACACGTTCTAGACCAATAGCTATAGTACAATTCCTCTTATGTTTAAAAAAATTATCTGGATGTCCATGTGTCTGATATGTACAGAAATTTTTGAAAATCTCCAGAAGAAAGCAAATGGTCAAAGTGGGGGCCACAGTAAGTACAGAAATTGAGTGTGTTTAAGAATATTAGAGCAATTTGATATTACGACTACATCCAAGTGTGTGATCTGTTGAACTTAATTTTTTTTTCAAAGTCAGCCGCTGGCTCCCCTGGTCCCAGAGGGAGGGGCAGGGCTGACAACTATTCTTTTTTTTTTTTTTTAATGTTTTATTTCTGAGAGAGAGAGAGACAGCGTGATCAGGGGAGGGTCAGAGAGAGAGGAAGACACAGAATCTGAAACAGGCTCCAGGCTCTGAGCTGACTGTCAGCACAGAGCTCATCGCGGGGCTTGAACTCACAAACTATGAGATCATGACCTGAGCTGAAGTCGGACGCTTAACCGACTGAGCCACTCAGGTGCCCCTGAACTTAAACAATTTTTTTAATGAGTTGTATTCTACATGCCTTTGGTCCTTTTTGTAATTGTTCAGGTAATTCATTTTTACGGTATTTTACAAAAGTAACAGTTTGTGAGGATTGAAGATAGTGAAAAATAATTCCTTTACTACAGAACATTTAAGAAGTACTATTATAGGAACATAAGCAAAGAATCCTATATACACTTTTGCTTCATGTTTCCATCCTTATGTATTGTTTGAATTTTTTACCTTGAATATGTGTTACTTTTATGATTAAGCATTTTCAAATGTTTAAACATGATTGTAAGAAATTATACCAAGTTAATGTTTTTTTCTGGCATGTCCTTCCTTGACTCATTTGTTCTAAAACCTCAATCACAGCACTTCTTGTGCCTTCCTTATGCTGAGAACAGCCCCAGCTTCAAAAATAAGCATTTCTTTGGCCAAAGGGTGCCAAGAGAAATGGGCAGGCAGTGACCAGTTGAGAAAGACTGCTCGTATCCTGCAAAAAAAAAAAAAGTTTTCCACATCCTTAAACACAGCTGGAGTAAGATCCTCTCTCACAGATGAGAGTACTAGGTTCATGTCTCATTAAAATTTCCTCACTGGATTACAGATCCAAAATCCTCCAGGGAGCCTTGTGAACCACGTAATGTTTCTCGCTTTGCATCTTCAATTATGCAACTTTGATTTAGCTGACAGATGTGAAGCAGTGTGCATAGCCAGGCAATCCCCTGGTGGCCACACATGTGTGGAGGGAAGCAACAGAGCACCGTCTTCCAGGTCCATCTGGCACAGGCTTCCAATCACTCAGAACCTTTCTTCTCCATCCACCTTCTCTCGGCCCACACCCTCCCCTCCTCCACCCAAGCCCTGGCAAGGATTGGATGGACACACCCACTTTTACTCTTCGCTTTGGAGGGACTCCCAAGGCAAATGGGAGCAGTGTGCCAATCTGAGAGACCACCTCTTTTAATATGGGATGGCACCACCCCAGCATTCCATCAAGCTTTTCAGTATAGAAATCAGGCCAAATTCTGGCTCTATCCCAAGCTCTGACTGCCAGGACCATATAGAGAAACATCTGGCTGGATGGTTGGAAGCACTTGGCTCAGCTCTGCAGGAAATCCACTTTCAGCCCTGAATCCCAGGCTCTCATTTGCAGTCCTGGTAGAAATGCCAGTCCTCTACCCAGAATCCACTCAGCCTCAAGGAGGAGAGAGACAGCTCTGAGCTCACCACCAGGAACATCAGCTGGTGGCTTCATAGGAAAATGTTCCCAAGCCCCATGTGGGTCTCATAGGGATCAATGACCCTATGATCTCCCTCCCTCTGCACTGACAGAGATGGAGGGAGAAAACCACCATAGGTGTGATTGTGCTTATGTGTGTGCACACATGAGTGGTTCATGGGATAGTTCTATGTGCAAAATGCCCACTTTCTGAATACAGCGTTGGTCTCTCATGGTGGATGGTAATGCAGATTTTTCTTAGGTATCACATTGTTACTTTCTTCAATGAATAAGGAACCTCTATTCCTATGGCTGGATGAAAACTGTTTGGTGTCCAGTTTTTCTAAAATGTGGTCAGAGAGCGCAGTTCCCCCTTTCATTATTATTTAATATAAATGGGGGTATGCTTTGGATGACAATTGTCAGAGGTTGAGACTACATGAAAATGAACAGTCCTGATTACTGAGTGTGTATTGTTTTCTTTTTTTAATTCCATTTCCTCCTTAGCACACCTGAAAAGCATGTACTTATTCCTTGTTTGCCACACTTTCTGTTATTGCTGGTAAATCTTTTTTCTATGAGAATTCTTGAACTCTGTAGGAAGGCAGAAAAAGACAAGTAGGTGAATTAATAGTTTCTTTGATATTAAATTTGGTTTTTTCTTATAATAATAGTTTTCTCCCTATTTTTTCTCTCTCGGGAATTATCTTCCTCTCACTTTATATTATTCTGGAAATTATTTTAATGCCTACAGTGTATATACTTTGTGGTATGGGGCAGTGGACAGACCACAGGCTTCAAGATCAGAGACAACCAGGCTTCAGTCCCATCCCAATTACTGCTTAACTATGTTGATATGGATAAGTTACACAGGCTCTAAGACTCTTTGTTCCCACACCTGTAAATAAAGATGAAATAAGATTATGTATGTTAAGCAACCCTCATTAAATCTTATTTCCATCCCCTGTAATGTACTTGGAACATATTGACCCCCTCTACCTTCCATCATAGCCTGAAAGAAGTAGAAGAGTAGTAGGTTTATGGCAGCAGGTGTATATTATGTGTGTGTGTGTGTTAAACTTACACACAGAGAATGGTGTGAATGAAATAAAGCTAAGTTGTTCATTAGGCACATGATTAGAAGTATGACATTTAGAAGAAGGATCCAGTGGTCTTGCTCTACTGTGCCCAAATCAGCACATACTAAGTGTGGATTTTGGTCCAGGGACTCCAAGGCCAAATGATGAGAGATCTGAGGCCCTGTTCTATGAAGAGCTGAGGTGTTTAACTAATAGAAGAAAGGCATTAGGGTGCTCAGTAACCATCTTGAAATATGTTGCAGTTCCTTAAAGGGGACTGGAATCAAACTTATTCTGTATTTCCTGGTATACTAGCCTGGGTTCTCCAGAGAAGCAAAGAGTAGGATACCTACATACATACATACACACACACATACATACATATCTAATAAAGAATTGGCTAATGAAATTAAGAAGGATGGCAAATACAAAATCTGCAGAGCCGCTGTCTCACCTCAAGTCCAGAATCTGGAACCAGAAGAAATGATGTTCCACTTCAAAGGCCACCAGACAGGAGAATTCCCTTCTACCAGGGTCAGCCTTTAGTTCAGTTCAGGCCTGCAACTGATTGGATAATGCCCACGAACATTATGAAGGGTAACCTGCTTTACATGGTCTTCTGATTTAAATGTTGATATCATCCAAAAACATCCTCACAGAAACACCCCGAATTAATGTTTAACCAAAGGTATGGCCCAGTCAAGTTGACACATAAAATTAACCATCACACCTAGTGAGTAGAATCAAACAGAACTAGGCTCAAGGCAGGAGAGTCTCTCTCTTCAGCGGTGAAGTTATCCAGGTCAGAGGGGCACTCGGAAAAGATGTGGGGTCTCAGCATCTAAGCTGATAAGAAGCAGGGTGATGTCATGGCAGGGACATTGTAAAGAGAAATCAAGCTTCAAAAGAGAGGACTAAGAACCTTAAATGGCCCTTTTTAGTCCAAAGATGTTGTAGATCTATAATTCTGTATTTAATATTGCCTTTGCTTCTGGTTGGTCTTACCAAATGATTTGGTTTTAAATCTTCAGCACGGTAAGCAACTACTATGCATTGAATTCCCTGTAGGAAGAAGAATGAATCTGAAGTGCGTGAACTAATTTTAAAATCAGTGCTTAGAACAGCCCAAGAGACTACCTTGGAAATCATGGTTTCCCCATCTTAGGTGAAGAACAAGGCAAAAGCTTATAAACTACTGCCTTGGATTCTCCCTTGTCATAATTTTTTTCTAAAGCTCTCCATTTCTAAATTTTTTTCCCTTCCCAATAGATTGTGCCTCATTTAAACACAAGTCCTCCACTCAGCAGGTATCTTTCCAATGAGGCCTTCCCTGGATATCCAATCAGAATTAGTAGCCTCCTGCCACCCCTCATAACAACCAGTTACCTTCTGCTTAGCTTTCTTTATAACTTCTCTCTTTGGCAGAATTTTTTGTACTGTGGCAAAATAGACACAACATAAAATTTGCCACGTTAACCATGTTTTAGTGTACTGTTCAGTAGCATTAAGCACGTTCACATGGTTGTGCTCATTAAATACTAACTCCCCATTCCTCCCTCCACAGCCCCTGACAATCATGCTTCTACTGTCTGTCTCTATGAACTTTACTACTCTAAGTATCTCACATAAGTAGATTTATATAACATTTGCCTTTTGCTTCTGGTTTACTTCACTTAGCATGATAATGTCTTCAAGATTTATCCATGTTGTCATATGTATCAGAATTTCCTTCCTTTTTAAGACTGAATAATATTTCCATATATTACATATATATACCACATTTTGTTTATCCATTTATCTGTTGATAGATATTTGGGTTACTTTCTCCTTTGGGTTATTGGAATAATGCTGCTGTGAACACTGGTGTACTGATATCTGCTTTCAATTAATTAGGGTATATATCCAGAGGATGAATTGCTAGATCATATAGTAGATTTATGTTTAGTTTCTTGAGGAGCCACCATACTGTTTTCCACAGAAGCTACATCATTTTGCATTCCCATCAGCACTGCATAAGCATTCCAAATACCCCACATCCTACCTAACACTTGTTTTGGCTTCGGGTTTTTTTTTTTAAGTTTATTCATTTATTTTTGAGAGAGAGCAAGAGAGAGTATGCATAGGTGCATGAGTGGGGGAAAAGCAGAGACAGAGGGAGAGAGAGAATTCCAAGCAGGCTCCATGCTGTCAGCGCAGAGCCTGACACGGGGCGTGATCTCACAAACCACAAGATCATGACCTGAGCTGAGATGGAGAGTCAGATACATCACTGAGCCACCCAAGCGCCCCTAGGCTGTTGGGTTTTTTTGATAATAATCGTGCTCATAGGTGTGAAGTGGTATCTCACATTTCTTATTCTCATTTTCCTAGTGATTAGTGATACTAGTATGGCATCATTGTATTCATTTGTTTGTTGCCTGTTCATTGTCTGCCCCCCCACACAGGATGTAGGCTCTGTGATTATGGGAAGTATGTCTGGCCTGTTCATTGCCTCATCTCTAACCCAGACAGCCATGACTGGCACATAGCAGACATCAATTACTTGTTGAGTGAGTGAGTGAATGAATGAATGAATGAATGAATTTACTGGAGAGAAAAACTCAAAGTCCAAATATGGAAGCCAAATTAATCTTCAGGCACTCAATTTTTTTTCACCTGGGGTAATAAGTAAATATAACTTTTCCATTACTTAGTGTTCTTGGAAAATGAGAGAAAAATATACTTGTGCCTTTCCTGCCTCGTGGACAAACTACATAAATTCATAAAACATTGTGTCCCAGGGCACCTGGGTGGCTCAGTCAGTTAAGCATCCAACTTTGGCTCAGGTCACGATCTCAAAGTTTTTTAGTTCAAACCCGACGTTGGGCTCTGTGCTGACAGTTTGGATCCTGGAGCCTGGAGCCTGCTTCTGTGTCTCCCTATCTGTCTGCCCCTCCCCTCTCACGATCTCTCTCTTTCTCTCTCTCTCTCCCTCTCTCAAAAATAAAAATAAACATTAAAATTTTTTCTCTTGTTTTAAGATTTGTGGCTGGACCATTCTAGTTTGCAGACATGATAATTGACAAAACTGTAGCATGTTTGCTATTTCAATGTCCAAATTGCATGTACTGTTGGTAATTAGTACCAGGCATATAGTAGGTGCTCAATAAATACTTGCCGATAAATAAATGAATGGTCCTGAAGATGGCAAGTCATTGGTAATTAAAGATAGAGACTATGTGTGAGGGACTTGAAACTCATTAGGAGATAGCCCCAGAGAGTGGCTTTGGTGGGAAGTATAAACACCAAGATGAGTGGATAATTCATAGGTCTTTGTTCTTCAAACAAGTAATCAATTTACAGCCAAATCTGTAGCCAAACTTCCCATTCAGTGTTGCTTCTCTAAAAATCAGTCCTCTGCAGAACCCCGGAGAAGCCCGAGTTCTTTGTTGGTCCATTCCACAAAGCAGGAGGAAAGTGTTTTCCTACATTCTGCAGCTCACACAGCCGTAGGTGTGGTGCTGCTCTGCCAGCTCTGCATACAGCAGGGGCTGCTTCCTGCTGTACCTGTTCTGCAAAGGGCACAGCTGTTAGCAGAATGAGAGAAAAGTACCCTCATTTAAATTCTGCTCTAGTGCTTAAACAGTGAAAACATGCTTTCTGCCGACCACAATTTCTGCTGCTCCTAACAGATAGAGGTGGAATGAAATATTAATTTCTTTTGAAAAGATGTGGGCAAACTAATAATCTCTTTCTGGTGTATCTCAGTGCTGTTCCTAAATAAGCTGAGGAGCAAACCAAGAAGTAGCCTTCAGAGGAGCCCAGCAAGGTATAAGGGGTGCGACCTGGTATTCTATGCGGCAGTGGCTGATTGTAGGAATAGATATAGCTTCCTGGTCTCAAAGGCCAGAAACGGTCATGTCAGAGACGTGGGGCACACTTGTAATTAGCAGGTTTTCACTGAAAAGTGAAAACTTTTAGACTAGAAAGTGGAAGAAAGCATGGACGATTTTGTGAAATTTCTAGAGAATTACCCAGTCAAATGGTACTGAGTACTCTGGCCTGATTCCTAACAGATAGACTTCTAGGTAAGAGCAGCCCTAGGTCATTAACCTGATAAAGAAGGTTTTTTTTTTTTTTAATATTTTTCAATGTGTAGTTCCCAGACCTTCTGCATCAGAATTAGTGGTAGTAATAAAAATGCAAATTATTGAACATCCACTCAGACCTACCAAATCCAAATTTCTGGAGGTAAGGCACAAGGATCCTATTTTTTAAGAAAAAAAAAGGGGGGGGGGAGCCTCTCTCAAAATCCTCCTCTAGTTGCATTGGTTAGAATTAAGTTGCATACTCCCAGCTCATATAATCCCAGGCTAGGAGACTAAGACCAGGTGATCCAATTGGTCATGCCAGGGCTGGGGAGAGTTCTACTTCCCTGAGCACATGGCCATAAGGGTGTGAACACTAGAATTAGGTTCTGACAGCATGAAAAAGAGATGGAGCCTATTGGGTGGGTAAAAATGAAGTTTGCAACCATGATTTGGTAGCTGAAGAGGCATAGTAACTCACATGAAGACTTGGTTTCTTCAGTTGCCATTTTCTAAATTCTGCTCATGTTCTCTACATCAAGTGCCCAAAACTTCCCTCACTGATAAGCCATTTTGGTTAAGTCTAGGTGATTCCAAAGAAACCAGGAAGAATTGACATTAGGTAGGAAAGTGAAAGAGATTGATCTTGGAATAGTTCAAAATGCCAGATACAAGTTTCTATTCACAACGCTGCCAGACTGAGTCAGTGGGAATACAGTGCATTTGTTCTTTTGTTCAACAAATATTTACTGAGCACCTATTATATGTCAGTTCCTATATTTAGCCCCAGGGGTATGTCAACAAACAAAATAAACAAAAGCCCCTGCCCTTTCCTCATGAAGCTTACATCCTAGTGAGAGCAACTGAGAATAAATAAAGCAAGCAGGTAAACCATAGAGCATGTTTGAAGGGGATAAGCTCTATCAGGAGAAAGAAAACAGGCAGAAAAGATAGATAGTATTCAAGTGAGGTTGTTGTGACTCTAAAGAGAGGAAAAGTAAGATCAAGCTTCACTGAGAAGGTAATTTGTATAGAATTTAAGGGGTTGAGTAGTGAGCCATGGGAGTATGTAGGAAAAGGATAGAGACAAGATGTATCAAGTGCAAAGGCCCTGTGGTGGAAGTGTGCCTTGTTCCTTGGTCCAAGGAACAAGCAGGTCACTGGGGCTGGAGGAGAGTGAACCAAGGATGAAGTGGGATGTATAATTCAGCCTGAGGCCTTTGAAGGGACTTTGATTTTACTCTGAGGGAGAGGTTAGGACACTGGAAACTTGGGAACAGAGGAGTGATACGATCTACCTTTTATTTTAATAGGATTATTCTGTCACTGCTTTGAGAATAAAGTGTAGGGAAACTAGTTAGGAGGCTATCACTATGGTTCCAGTGAAATACGATCAAGGCTTGCACCAGAAAAATAGACATGAATAAGAGTAAACAAGAACCCAAGTATAGGCTTTCAAAGTTTTTGGCCTGAGTGACTGAAAAGATAAGAGCTGCTATTGTCAACTGATCTGGAGAATATTGTGAGTGGAGCAAGTTGGTGGAGGAAGTATCAGGAATTCATTTTGAACACGCTAATGTTGACGTCCCATTTAGATATCCAAGTGGAGATGTTGAGTAGGTGACCAGATGAACTGCTGATGTATGACAGTTACCTACACAGGGATGATAACTAAATCAATAGGACTGGGTGAAATCACCAGGAAGAGGTAGACAAGGTCCAGAAATGAAGTCCCAAGATTGTGTTTTGCATTGTTCTTTGAAATGTCTTGAATTCTGTGTAACTTTTCCAACTCTAGTTTCCTAGGACATGGATTGGAGGAGTTAGGAAAAAGGTTAACCCGTAATGACTCACTGGCAATAATGTAGTATGAAGGAAAAATTTTTCAAAGTTAGCTTGAAGACTGTGCACATCCATATGACCATAAAGTACATATGGACTTTTCCTTATCACCTCCAGAAAGCCCAGGGACTACTCATTTAACTTGTGTTTTAATAAGTTAATAAGAATTCAGTCACTTAAAAAACTGGTGTAAGTGGGTGGGTGCCTGGATGGCTCCATCAGTTAAGCGTCTGACTCTTGATGTCAGCTCAGGTCATGATCTCACGATTCGTGGGATTGAGCCCCACATGGGACTCTGCCACTCACAGCACAGAGCCTGTTTGGGATTCTCTCTCTCCCTCCATGTCTCTCTGCCCCTCCCCCACTCACCCATGCACATGCACACAGACTCTGTCTCTTTCTCTCCCTCAAAATAAATAAACAAACATTTTTTAAAAACTGGTGTAAGGGACTACACCAAGGGGGCTACAAACCCTGGCTCAGCTATTCCTCCACTTAAAAACCAGCATTTTAGACTATCCCAGAAACCAAGCAGAGACTGGGTCCTGTGCACTAAAGACATAGTCACAGAAGGAGCCCCAAAGCAGAGGTGGAATGACATTTCCCAATGGACTTCACTCTGGCTCTCAACCTAAGAACACAGAGTCAAGCGTAGTGCTAGAAAGCAGAGATTTTGGAGTCACGTAGACTTGGGTTATTATCCAACTCCTCCACTTACCAGCTGTTTGACTAGTCAGAAAGTTGCTAATGTCTCTAAGTCTCTCTGGCTTTGTCTATGAAATGGAAAGAGTAGACTCTATTTCATGTAAAAATGGAATGACATAATCATTGTAAAGCATTAGCATAATGATTGCTATTTTTGTTTTTAAAATTTCCCTCAGTAGTCTCAATTCCATTAGAATTCCAAGCTATTAGAATACTATTCCTTTGGAACCTAATATATTGAAATGAAGATCTGTTAAATCAGGTTGTAATTTGTAACCTACCAAATGCTCTGGTCCAAGGTTTTGTTCTTCATAGTTGGGACAATTATTGACTTGCACTTAACTCCAATACCACTAGGGGGCACCTCAACAAATTAATTTTGGAGCCTACTGTAATAACTGGCAGCCATGAGTTAATGAATTTCTAAATGTGACTTCTACTCTGGGAGTAGCCTGCTCAGTGCACTTAGTACACAACATCTTTGGTCTCAAACATGTATAAATTGATTGTAGCAGAATTCTACATCAGGGTGTGAATTCCTAAGGTACTGGGTCATAGAGTTAGGTAAGATTCTATTTGTGAAGGACATCTCTGAATTCTGAGTCTTTCTACCCCAGCTGTGGTCATACGTAGCCCTGCTCAGTCAAGCTATTAAATCAAACTACTTATTACAAGGTACCAACTCATTTTCATAAGCACTTGTAAAGAGAGCTGACATTTAAAAAAAAAAAAAAAAGTCTCTCATCTGGCAGTAGTGCTTTGGAATTAATTTGCTCAACTCACCTTTTGTGCCAATGGATTTTCGTGCTGGGTAAACAGCTAACACATGGTTGAGCCAAAATTCAAACCCAAGGAGTGTGGCTCCAGAGCCCACACCCCTGCCCACTATATCATATTGCTTTACTGACAGGTAGCATCGAATTAATGCTAAATGCCAGGGGAGGGTGATAAAGAAAAGGAGTGGCCATTGTCAAGCAATTTATAACCTGGATTAAATATGGTAATCATGTGAATAGTGCATACTCTATTCAGTTAAAAATATACAAACCATTCAGACTATTAATATGGATCATGTTTGGGTCATGTTTGTGTACATAGATCTACATAAATGCATGTTTGCATATATATATGTATGTATAGATGTATATGACTAAGTATATACATTTCTTATTTGAATATAGTTATATTCAACCTGAATGTTACTGTGTGCCAAGCACATGATGAAATATTAAAGGCAGCATCTTGGTCATGCCTGGTCAACAATAGGCATTCGTCTACCATCTCAGAGAAGACTTGTTAGAGAAAATTAAGGTCTTGGGGTGCCTGGGTGGCTCAGTCGGTTAAGCGTCCAACTTCAGCTCAGGTCATGATCTCACGGTTCGTAGGTTCGAGCCCTGCATCAGGCTCTGTGCTGACAGCTAGCTCAGAGCCTGGAGCCTGTTTCAGATTCTGTGTCTCCCTCTCTCTTTGCCCCCCCTCCCCGCTCATGCTCTGTCTCTCTGTGTTTCAAAAATAAATAAACACTTAAAAATTAAAAAAAAAGAAAATTGAGGTTTACTAGGGTCTATATTTGACCCTAGAAAAATGTGTTTAGCCTAGTGCATGGAAGAGAGTGTATTGAATGAATGAGTGAGCAATTAAATGAATGATAGTTACTTTATGAATGGGAAGGATGGAAATTAGAAACAGAGGTGGTAAAAAAAAAAGGGGGGGGAGGGAAGGGGGGAGGATCGGATCGGTAAGAGGATGCTAGGATGCCGGTAAGTAGCATGAAGCAAAGACTTCCCTCAGCAGGCCGTGTTTAGCAGAGAGCTGGGTAGTAAGGAACTTTTGACTCCACAATTAGGACTTCTTTCCTGGCTTTCAGTCCCAGTTGAAGGAATAGTGTTGTTTCAGTTGGTTTTGGGGGTTTTGTCTGTCTGCCTGTCTGTCTGTTTGTTTATTAAGTCCTTTTCTTCATAGTTGCCATCCACATGAGTGAAAGACTGCCTTTTAATGATTCTTACTTCCTAATGGAAATGTGTTCATTTTTATAAGCAAGGTAAGATGCTGTCACTGAAAATTAATATGCTTTTTGTATAGTCGGTTCTAAGTAAGTCTCTTACTTATAGGTTATGGAGCGATTAACACCACACTCTACCCCTATTATTTACTTCAGTCACTTCTCAAATATCTTCTCTGCTTTTTCTTTCCTTAGCGTTTTCCTTCAGGGTTCTGGTTCTTATATCACGTTAATGCCTTCCTTGGGCTGAGCTGTGCAGCATATTTAGTGCATCGAGCCCCCAGCCAACTTTCCAGGGAATCAAGCCATAGACCTACCTCCTAAATGATACTGACAGTTAAACTAATTTTCTGTATCTTAGAAAATCAAAGTTGTAGTTTATTTTAGACATATCAGCAAAGTTTAATTGTCGTGGTAAAATCATACTAAAAGTTCAGTTAAAAACGGGTGTTTGGGAAAACTTTAAAGGATTCCTCCATACAGCATATAATGAAAGTGGCATGGTTTGGGGTACAAATATATCCAAGGACCACATGCAGAAACTCAATTCAATTAATTCTCTGTAATGAAAATGAATTAACTATGTTGTTTGTGCCTGAAGACCCGATATGAGTTGAAGCAGGGAAAACTTTTGTTAGTTTTTCATTACAATGTTAGCTAAAACCTTTGTTATGTTGCGCTTCCTTGAAGTTCAGTTGCTGGTTTGAAAAGAAAAATCTGTGTCGCTTAGTCTTTTTAAGCTGTTTTTCCTCTCCTTTGAAGGACCCGTAGATTTCCCCCTCTCCTTTGCTACATAAAAATGGCCCCAAGATGCATGTAATTTTGTGAACTTCAGATTGCAGATTCTACATAATTCAAATAACAGAGCCATGAAACTCCACTCTTTCATTTGGATTCCGTGAACCGCTGAGACTGGTGGAGTATAAATGATGTCAGAATAATGCCCTAAAGGTGTAGTGTCCGGGCCAGAATTCTGCCCTGGGATACTCGACCAGTCAGGCAATAGAAGCCACTCACTCACAACCCAAGGCTGAGTGCCGCCCTCATTGTTTTAATTACAGGGCTACAGCATGTGGGTAAGAAACTTGGATTTGACAACAGCAGAAGAAAGGGGATATTGTATGCCTTCAATCAGCTTTGTATTAGGAGATCCTTAAAGGGAAAATTATGTGAAAGAAAGAAGGAGGAAGAAAACAAACTAGCAAGATCCCTATTTCAATGTAATTTGGAGAAAATGACTGATTTGGGTTGGTCATGCTGCCAGAACAGATGACTCAAGGCTTCCAAACAAGAAATGGAAATCAGGAGGATGCCTGAAGCCTGAAAGAAGAACAAATTGTGAAGATATGATTGACTGTAAGGCTTCAGAATCAACTGTACCAAAGATGAGCTTGGATCCTTGCCCAGAACAGAACTGAATGGTGATGTTCATTTGAGTTCTGACTGTTGAAACAAAATAAAATGTAGTAATTGTGCTCTGTTAGGTACACAGACGTGTTAATGCTTTCCAATTTCCCCAACTGGGGATCTGGTGTCACTTTCCCTGTCGTTCCTTTTTCATGCTTCACCGGTGAGTATTATTGCTGCTCTGGACACTTGGTGAATGCCAGGTTTTTGGCAAAGAACTGGGATCCAGGTGAAAGCATCCTCATGCTGCATATGAGTGTGCTGCAGGTGGCTTTGAAAATGGCTTTAGAGCTTGGGAATCATTTCTTTAATTGGCCTGTTCAGGCTTGGTTGATGTGCACCTCCATCCTGGCATTTGGTGTTCTAGTTGCTGGACGCTGGTTATGAGCCTCAGCAACTTGGGCCCCAAAGCACTTGGTCTCTGACAACCAGGAAATGCCTTGGTTTCCATCAGCAGCAGATTTGTACACCTATCTTTTCCTCTCTTAGGCAGGAAGGCATCTTATTCTCAGTTTTCTTAACATTCTTTTTCTCAGTAACCTATCAGTTGAGTTTTACGATAGCCTTGCTGAAGGACAACAGGACTTAATTCCCTCTAAAGGTCAGTCATGAAGCAGCTACATACTTCCCTTTCTCCTTGGAGGCTACAAAGAAGAAAAGAGTTCATGTTATTTTTCCTGACACCAAAATCCTGCTTACTACCCTAGCAACTTCGGAAATCTCCCCGCCTGCCTGTAGGAACAGTCCAATTGCATGGTACAAATGACTTCCAAACAAACATTTTCTACATACTAAATTAGAAAAAAAAAAAAAAAAAAACAGCAAAACCAACAAGGGGGTGACTCAGAAGGAAAAAAGGAGGAGCAGACAGAATATGTGATTTTTCCACTCCTTTTTGGTTTCTTTACCTGAGTCAAATTTTGAGAGTGTTAAGCACTGTCCTGACTACACACTATTTACCACAGAGTCTTCAGATTTCAGGCTGACTGAGAGCCAGTAACTTTTTTTTCAGCCATCCAAATAGACTAAAGATGTTGCCAGGTACAAGATGTTTAATTAAGGACCTGTCTAGTCTCTTTGGGCATCTAAAGTTTGGACTTTAAACAAGGTAACCTAAAATTAGACGCTACTAATGAGAGCCAGCAGAAAGACCTCTTCAAGGGTGTGACTTGCCACAAATGAACCACCACGACAGGATACAAAACTAGAACTCAAAGGAAATCCCACATCTCCTTGCTTCATGAAATCAGCATCTTGTCATTGATTGGTCTGCGACCTTGGAGCCACCCAGTATGTTAAATAGCTTCGCACTTTAAAAAGGGGGGTGGGGGAAATGAGGGGTAAAATTATCTTGTGGGGTTTGGCACAAATCTGCATTTCAAATAAGCTATGTGTGAGCTGTGTCTTTGAGAGAAGAACACGTGCAATTTAGTTTTGATCTTCATTTTATAGATGTCCATAAGTAATACAAGGCCTGTTTTGATTATACAATGAAAAACAAATGTGATCCAATATGGTAGTACTCTGTGTCTACTTATGTTTCTGAACAACAACTCTCATTAGTATGTGAACCACCATTAGTGGCTTTGGAGACCTGGAACCCCATCCTAATATTTGCTTGCAAGCCTATTCCATGTGTGGTATGGGGTTCTCTCATAGGGAAGCATCCTAATAGGACAGGGTTTTAATGTCTGATGGGCTCCTGAATGAATTTAAATCTATTTCCCAAAATGGTTCTTACAGCCTTCTTCAGAATGCTTTAACATTCAACAACCACCTTCACTATGATTATGACTTAAGAACTACCATTTAAGATTTTGTTTTCAGAAATGGGGGTGTCAAAGGGTGTTTGCTAGTGAAGATCAAAAGTACATCGAACATGTTCTTCTCAAATGCTTTCAGCTGTAGGTTAACAGGATATGTAGTTAAAAGCAGTTCAGATAGTAAAGATTTGTTTTTAATTTCATCTAACCAGAAATCGAGAGGTAGGTGGTCAGAACTGATTAATTCAACAGTTCAATAATGTCATTGAGGTCCAAGTCCTTTCCATCTTTGTGCTGGGCTTCCTCAGTTTGTGGCAATCATATCTCATTTGACTGCAGTACACAGGCATCTCATGCACTAGAACAACCAGGGAAGAAGAGGGACTTTGCTTTCCATGTGCCTCTTTTCCTTAGGCTGGAAATCCAAGACTTCCAGCATACATTTCCTCTCTTCTCACCACTGGTGTCATGGGCTAGGACTGAATCATATGTCCATGCACGTTACAGGATTCACTAGCAAGGGAAGGGGGCCACCATGATTAGCTTGAAGAATTCTGCTTCACCCCTGAACTACAGAAGGGCTTTCCTGCTTGAGTACAGAGGATGGTGAGCACTTGCACCCCAACGAACAAAGAGCAACCACCAGTGCTCCCCACTGACTTTTAGGATAACAGTTTTACTTTAATATGTAGCATTAATATTTCAATGTCTTCTCATTATTACTGAAGTAAGTACTGTCTTTCTCCCACACTGACAGAATCATCCTGGTATGCCTCTTACGGACAAAAGTTATCCTGGGGGAAGAAACATTCATCCTTGGGCCTACTTTTTTTTCTCTCGATCTGGTCCAACTAGCAGATGCTTAATCAACAGCTCAAAAGCTTTTTACAAGAAATGATCTTGTGCATCGCAGCCTGGGTCAATCAGCTATGCAGGTAGTGATTCACAGTACTTTAAATCAGAACTGAATGGAAATGGGACTAGAAAACTGATGTTTCCTAAAATAAGACATTTTTACAACAGAAATAACCTTTCAAAAGTGTTTATAAAAACAAACTTATTTCAAGAAAAATTGCAATAGAGTGTAGCCCCATGGTCAAGGGCATGGACTGTGAGGACAACAGAACTTGAGTTGAGTCACCGTCCCCTATTTGGCAGTGATATGACAGCAGGCCTCCCCTACAAAATGAAAGAAATAGTCAATCATACCTCCTTCAAAGGACTGTTATACAAGTTGAATGAGATTAATATGCCCATATGCCTACACACGTTTATTCTTAATAGAGTGGCTACTGAATAGTAAGCTTTCAACGAATTTTGACCATTTTTACTTATATCAATATCAACAAAAGTCCATAAACAAACAAGTCAACATTTTCCTCACAAGATAGTTAAAATCAAATTCACAACTTTTGGAAGTAACAACTTTGAGAAACAAAATGTGAGGGCTGCCATATAGTTCATACTATATTGTTCTGGGAGGTCTTACATTGCTTCTCCTGCCTCTTCCAAAGAGTTCTCCAATTGGCTTGATGTTGGTCTAAATGTAAAGCCAGAATAGTGGATTTCCTGTCTTTTCAGGAAAAAGAACTGCTATTAATGCTACATATACATTAGAATCTCAGTTTCCTTCATCTAGGGAGTAGACTGGATGTGTCAATCTGCTTGTTGAGAAGTAAGCTGGATAAAGCATGTTGATATTGGTGGCACAAATCTCTTAACTTCCCTAGTTATTGTCTTGGTAAGCCGCATGCTCTGTAGAGTGGAGCCAAAACTACATGAACGCAGGAAAAAGTTGGCAGAGTGAACGGTACATGTGGGTATAAACATTAGTTCTTTGGCAGAAAAAAGAAAAGAAGTATCTCCCTCATAAAACATTACAATTCTTTTTTGTTTCTTAGAATCTGTATATCAGACTATACCTTTGGAAAACTTCCAGTAATTATCTAATCAAGTGAAAAAAGTAGCTCATCCGCTTCAGCCCTTGCCTACCACATTCTTTTTCTCGAATTTTGGCTGTGACTCTTCTGATTGGCCCAAGTGCCAATCTTCACTGACAAAAAGGCTCTTCATGTGAGAGGGCATGCATGGTATGGAGGTGCTGTGGCAACCACTTTGGCTGTAGGGGTCATGAAGCTTACGTTCTGGATCCAGGACTTTGGGTCATAAATAATAAACCGAACTCAAAATTATTTAGGTAAAAAAAAAGAATCTGTTCTACATGATACTGGGTGTCTTTATTTTTTTCAATGTTTTATTTATTTCTGAGAGAGAGAAAGAAACAGCGTGAGCAGGGGAGGGTCACAGAGAGAGGGAGACAGAGAATCTGAAGCAGGCCCTAGGCTCTGAGCTAGCTGTCAGCACAGAGTCTGACGCGGGGCTCGAACCCAAAAACCATGTGATCATGACCTGAGCCAAAGCCAGATGCTTAACCAACTGAGCCACCCAGGCGCCCTGATACTGAGTATCTTAAAGAATGAAAAGCAAAGGGAAATGCCCGTATTCAGTAAGGGCTGAGATGTAACAAAGCATAAGGAAATTCTTGGGGCACCTGGGTGACTCAGTCGGTTGAGCATCTGACTCTTCATTTCAGCTCAGGTCATGGGATCTCAGGGTCATGAGCTCGAACCCCACATCAGGCTCTGTGCTGACAGTGGAGACTGCTTGGATTCTCTCTCTCTCTCTCCCTCCCTCTCCCTAGCCCTCTCCCTCTCCCTCACTCTCTCTCTCCGCTCTTCCCCTCGACCCCCACCTCTGCAAAAATAAAATAAAGAGTGTTTAAAAATGAAAGAAAGAAAAAGAGCTGCTGGTGGCAGGATCATACTCACAGTATGAGATCTTCTCTTCTCCATCTTGCTTCTGTGCTTCCCTGAATGGTAGCTTCCTTCTTTCTTATCACTGCAGATTGACCTCCTCCAAATGACAGGAAACATGAATACCATCGACATGACAGCTTTGTTATCTTACAGCGTCAACTACACAGGGCGAGACTGATGTTTTCCATTCTAATTCCCAAATCCTGAAGAACTCTGCTAGGTCTAGCTTGGATCCGATTAACTGGGGCAAAGAGATGGAATACCATTTGGATCCATTGGTGAGATGCCCATTCAATGGCTGCCTACAAGCAGTGTCATACTGTGCTAATGTGTTGCTTCCCATGTTTCAAAAAGTTGGGTGGGACAGTTCTCAACAGAAGAGGTGCCGGCCTGACTAATCTGTAGATGTCCACTATTGCATGGATATACTGTGCAAACAATGTAAGGAAATAGATCCAGCTTCCCATTTGCCAGCAAAAAATGGTCCTTAAGAATTTCCCATTGAAACTGTTCATTCACTGTTAGAAAGTTTAGGATGCTGGGATGGCTGGAGGCGGTGGGGGTGGTGGGGGATGATTACACATGAAAGGAACCGAGCAGAGAGAAGGGAAGGAGAGCGCATCAAGAAAGCATTGCCAACTTGAAGCAGAGGGCTCTGGACCTCCCAGCTCTTTTCAGATTAAATCCTTATGGTTCTCCCAGCTGCCTCTCTTCCCTCCTGCCTTACACCTCTTTTTAATATTTTCTCCCATCATTTTTAAAATGAAGACCTTCTGTGTTACTTACAAGATTTCTGTCCTCTTTCAGAGAAGCAGTGCTCTACTTTAGGCAAAAGTTTGAAGTAAGGTAGGGTTTTCTCTTCAGGAAAGCACTTTCTCATGGCCTCCTGTTATTTTTCTTAGAACCACAAAATCTGGGGGTTGGGATGGACCCATCTTGAGCCAGCAAGTCCATCCGTTGTTGTGTATTTCCCATCTCCGTCATCCATGACAAGTGGCCATCCAGGCTGCTTGACCACATACCGTGAAAGAGAATTCATCATTTTTCAGGAGAGACCATGCTATCTCCAGATAATTCTGATTATAGGAGTACCTCCTTATATTAAGCTCCTACTTGGCCAATAATTTATCTTTTTTGTTTCCACCTGTTGGTTCTAGTTCTACCACCAGAAACAAACAGAAAAGTCAGGTCTCTTCCCTGCACACTCACCTTCCAAGAGATCATCATATTCATCATGTTTCTCCCCATGATTGTTCTTCTCCAGGCTGAGCAACTGTTCTTCCTACAACTGTTCTCCGTTTTATGGGCTTTCAAGTACCTCTGTTATTAACGGAAACGCTCAGTTCTGGAAGCATTACTAACTTAAATGTTCTTCTTAAGTTTTCCCCCAAAACCAGGCATAATCTTCCAGACATGGAAAAACCAGCACAGAAAGAACAGAACTAATAATATCTTTCATTATAAAGATAGAAATTATGTTCAGGAAAATCACACTTATCTTCTGGGAAGACCAAACCTATGCTTAGTCACTCTCATGCTGAAAATTATGTGATAATTAATTTATAATGAAATTTAAATGGTAAAGACTGTTTAAATTGTATAAGTGAATTTCAGGCATCAGTAGGTGAAATTGGAATGGAAAGGAGGTGGGAGTATGAATTCCCATAGTTCTTCAAATCACATATCTGCTTTACTTCCTATGCATAAATCTAGCACTATCCAGTAAGTCAAAAATAGAGGTTAGATAGGGCACCTGGGTAGCTCAGTCATTTGAGCATCTGACTCTTGATTTCGGCTCAGGTCATGAGCTCATGGTTTGTGGGTTTGAGCCTGTCTTTGGGCTCTGTGCTGGAGGCATGGATTAGGATTCTCTCTCTCACTCTCACTGCCCCTCTCACTCTCTCTCTCTCTGCCCCTCCCCTGCTCATGCTCACTCTCCCTCTCTTTCTCTCTCTCTCAAAAACAATTAAACTTTTTTTTAAAAAACTGAGTGTAAAGTAAGCCCATATCAGGGGATGATTTTGATTCCTTTCTTCCTCTTTATGAAATCCATATGCTTAACAAACATTTGTGTCCTGGTTACATATACACACAGAGAGAAGGACTCGGGGGCTAAGCACACTAATGCACAGTCAGTTCTCAAGGAGCTAACAATTTAGAAGCTGTAAAACAAGCCCTTTGCTTTCCTTTTTTTTTTTAATTTTTTTTTAATGTTTTATTTATTTCTANCCCGCCCTTTGCTTTCCTAATTGAAGTATGCTCTTTAAGCCAGTGAGTCAAGGAAGAGCAAGAGTTCACCATATTGGTTTGGGTGGCAAAGTGGATTAGGCTCAATAATTTAACTTCCTTGTTCCAGAAGCTCAGCTGGAAGCAGAACCCAATGTAAGAAAGTTGGAGTGAGGGGTGCCTGGGTGGTTCAGTTGGTTAAGCCTTAGACTCTTGGTTTTCTGCTCAGGTCATGCTCTCACAGTTTTGGGAGTTTGAGTCCCAAGTGGGGCTCAGCACTGACAGCACACAGCCTGCTTGGGATTCTCTCTCTCACCCTCTCTCTGCCCCTCCCCTACTTGCACTGCCTCTGTGTCTTTCAAAATAAATAAACTTTAAAAAAATAAAGAGAGAGGGGCGCCCGGGTGGCTTAGTCGGTTAAGTGTCCGACTTTCACTCAGGTCATGATCTCGTGGTTCGTGGGTTCGATCCCCACGTTGGGCTCTGTGCTGACTGCCAGCTCAGAGCCTGGAGCCTGTTTCGGAGTCTGTCACTCCCTCTCTCTCTGACCCTCCCCTGCTCATGCTGTCTCTCTCTCTCCTAGAAATAAATAAAGCATTTTAAAAAAATAATAAATAAATAAATAAAGAGAGAGAGAGAAAGTTGCAGTACAGCTTGAGGGGTCGATCAGAGATGCTCCAGCCCCATGTTAAATGGACATCCTAAAATGCACACACTGAGTCCTGCCTTTTTCATATATGGGTTCATCAAGAAGACTGATTATCAGGGCACCTGGGCAGCTTAGCCAGTTAAGCCTCGACTTCCACTCAGGTCATGATTTCGTGGGTTCGGTCCCCACCTCGGGCTCTGTGCTGACAGCTCAAAGCCTGGAGCCTGCTTCAGATTCTGTGTCTCCCTCTCTTCTCTGCTACCTCTGCTACTCATGCTTGCTCGCTTTCTTTCTCTCTCTCTCTCTCTCAAAAATGAATAAACATTAAAAAATATTTTTTCAAAAAGAAAGAAAACTGATTATCTCAGAAGATAATGAGAAATATTCTATTTATGGGTTTCAGATTTAAAGTGAGTACATGGCATGGGTACCTGGCTGGCTCAGTCGGTGGGGCACCTGACCCTTGATCCTAGGGTCGTGAGTTCAGACCCCATGTTGGATGTGAAGCCTACTTAAAAAGAAGACAGAAAACAGAAAAAAAATGAATGTATGGCATATATATTTTTTCTAGGGCAGACAAAATTAAAAATTTTGGATCTTAAACCCTAATATGAAATAAATGGTGACATTTTATGAACCTTATAATAAGCATATGGCACTTGTTCTTGGTTTTGTTTTTTTGCATATGTTTCTAAAAAGTTGAATATATGCACATCCCTCAACATCGGCAACAATAGTCATCCCAGGTACTGTTAAGACTGCATGTCAGTAAGCAAGTTTGACATTTCGTCTGTCAGCAACATATGTCCCTGACCTTCTATCTCCATCAAGCAAGCTAAAGAATTATGACTAACTCAAGACAGGGCTGGGAGCCCAGGTTTCATGGCCATAGAGCTTGTTAGTTCCTCTGTGTTAGTGAGGCAAAAACTAAGGATTTGTGTCCCTTGCTAGCTCAGGAATTTCTAGTCTAGTGGGCTCAGGTCTCGGGTATTACTCTAACCTCAATTGGTTAAAAGGGAGGAAATGCAAAGCTGTTGGACAGCTTGAAGCTACCTACCATACAACTGAGGAAAAAAATTCAAGATTGCTTAGTGTGAGGAAGGTCAAGTTCATCCTCAAGGTACAACTCGTTGTGTTTAGCAATGTACCTAGGGGATTCCAGTCTCAGTATTATTTATTCTTCTGAATTTCATAGTGCTAAAAAATTCAGAATTTATAATCTCTGCACTTTAGAATTAAAACAACCAAGGACTTCATGATTGGTGTGCTACATTGAATAATTGGGAATACTTTAAGATTTGTCCATAAACAAAGGCAGAATTACCTATTGCCTGGTTCCTTTACGTAAAATCTTTTTATTTCTCCAATAGGGTGTTCGGTTTTTACAAGGGAATTCTGCCACCCATCTTGGCTGAAACACCAAAAAGAGCAGTGAAGGTAAGCACTGTTTACATTGCCACCAAGTGAAAGTAGACTGCAGTAACACCTTCAGCCCTAAAAGATCCCGTAACAAACTACCGGACATTAATGTGTATTGAACATAAGACAGTAAAAATTTTAATGTGGAAATTATAGCATAACTTTTATGATAATCAGGCATGGTCACTCTCTCAAATATTGGTTTGTGGATTTTTTTTTTCAGGTAAAGGCACTCCCTTTTGATGAGGAAATTATACAAAAAGTACAGTGGTGAATGAAATTCATGTAATTGAACCACAGCAGCCACAAAATAGCTTGGACTTTTTCTCAAAGCAATTCATAAATTTTCCTTGGGAGCAATAATTATTAGAGAGAGAGGGAGAGGAGGGAATAGTGGCGGAAAAACCTTTTTCCCCTAAACGAGTTCTGTTTTATGAACAGAGCAAACTAATACGGTGTATTTCTTTGTATATGATTCTTGTATAACACATTTATTTGGCATGCTAACTTCATTTCCTCCCCACCTCCCAACCCCAGTCTCCTCTGTTAAAATTCTCTATTCTGGTTTTTACAAAATTATTACTTCCACTACGCTGATTTCCATTCTTTAACCACATAACCTTGGAGGTTTATGTACTACTTACTGGTTCGGTATCTGGTTGGGAACATGGAGATCTGGCAAGACCCCCAGGGAAGAAAGAACTAAATCTGCTCAGTCTTTGATATGTTCTCTTGGATAGAAGTCCTGGTCACAGCAACTTTGGCTGGGAGTGCCCCCTCCCCATGCCAGTGACATCACCAAATATGACTTTGTCTTTCCATAAGAAGGATAACACACACTTAGGCCAAAAGACTTCCTTCCCAACTAATGACATAAAACTTTTTTCACGTACATTATTCAATAGGTATTCCTAATATTCCCAAAAGGTAAGGTGGGACAATTTATATACTTTTACTCTGTAGCTTAGGAGGGTAAGTTAACATTTATGAGAAAATAACAGTCACCAAACTTTTACATTATGTCAAAATAGTAATTTCATAAGATTTCCTTCAGGTCTAGAATTCAGAAAACAAAGCTTTAAAACATACTTTCTCTATAAATTCATCCTCTCTGTTGCCATAGTTTTTGTGATCTTATATTATTACTTCAATACAAATTTCATTATAAGGATCTGAATCGCAGCAAAGAATCTGGAAGAAGTTCACCAAAGTACACAAGAGGGCTGACTTGAATTATGAAACGGCCTCACTTGATAAAAGATTGCCCAAGTAAACAAACAGAGCGGAGTTCCTTTTCAAATGAAAAGTCACTTTGTCTCCATGGAATAATATATTCATTTGTTCAGTGTTTTACATGTATAAATAAAGTAAATTATACTTACATTTTTTCCTGGAATATTTTTTTCTTAATACTGTATATTGGAGACAAATTTAATTTAAATTGGAAGAGGATTAAGGTTTATCAGTGTTGAACAGTCTTTTATGTAAGAAAAAAAGGTTGAGCTTTACAAAACTGAGTTAGTCTCTACTTAAAAAAAAAAAAAAAAAAAGAAATGCTCCTTTCCAGAACACTGGTTAACAGATGAACTTTTGGGCAACTGGATATGGTATATGTGTCCCAGACATCTTGTTTCAAGTCGATTTTACCTTAAAATTATTGAGACATATGNAGCTTTACAAAACTGAGTTAGTCTCTACTTAAAAAAAAAAAAAAAAAAGCAATGCTCCTTGCCAGAACAATGGTTAACAGATGAACTTTTGGGCAACTGGATATGGTATATGTGTCCCAGACATCTTGTTTCAAGTCGATTTTACCTTAAAATTATTGAGACATATGGTAAGTGCATTGGCTTTTAAAGTATAACTTGGAGTTAAGTGTATCTTTGCCAGATGGATAGCACTAGTTTCTCAATATGATTCATGAAAACATTTGTTTTATAGATATTTATCTTAGAATTTGTGAGAAAAGTGATCATCTGATTGTAACAATTTCATACATCATAAACTGCTTCACTGTGTATCATCAAAGTTCACTTCAGAAAAAACATTCAGAGACCATATATACGTATATGTATAAATATATCCACACACATGCAAACATACATACATACATATATGTACATATGGTCTGTGAATATATGTGTGTATTATGTGTATTCCTTGGTGCTGCCACTTCAGTTACAATCATTATTATAATCAGTAACAATGTTAAGTTTTCTGTACTTTATTTTCGGAAATGAGACTCATCATTAAAATAAGAAGATTCATCCATGCTAAATAAATCAAACTTCCCCTTTCACAAATGAAGACAGAATTAGTGTTGCAGTTAGCAAAAGGAAATAAAGACCTCGGAAAGATACCACCTGGTCCCTTGGACTTGGGAAGCACCACATTCCAGGTTCCAGCGTCTGGTCTTGAGATTCACAAGTCTAGAAACACTAGTTGCCTAATACTAACCAGACTCATGAAAGAATGTAAATTGTGAAGGCTGTTCACCACTATCCCTATACCTGCCATGGTGTCTGCACATACTGGATACTCAATCAATGTTAGATGCACAAATGAAACATACAAAGACAAAAAGAAAGTGTATTGATTTATAACAGGAGACATTCCTGTCCTATTCCCCCAAATTCCCATGTCCACTATTCAGTTTCTGGAAGACCAAGACTTCCATTTCCAGCCAAGATAGAGTAACAGAGACCAGATTTTACTCTCCTGCCTGAAACAGCAACAATAAAAATGAACAAAATATATGAAACCACAATTTTCAAGACACTGGACATCAGACAAGGAAGGACAGAGATGGGAAACAAATGAGATGAGCTCCACGGTTTGCCCCAGCTTACCTCCTTAAGAGGTTTGCCAGACCGAGGTCACGCAGAGGAGATGTAAGGAGAGCTCAGTGTACTCCCTGGGATGAGATGCAGCTGACAGGCTGGAGAGGGCAAAGCAGCTAGAGTTCACAGGACAGGTTATCAGAAAAAGAGAGAGCTAGAGAGAGAGAGAGAGAGAGAGAGAGCTCCTAAGGTCTGCAGAGGGACCCTGTAGATATTCAGGTGAGAATCAGTAAGTACATGCATGTAAGGAAACTAGCAAGGCTGGGGGAAGAGCTGTACAGAGCATTAGGGGAAACAGTGATTGGCAAGCACACAGGGCCAGGAATAGTACCTGTTCCCACCAGCCAAACTGAAGGGCCTCCAAATGCACAGGGCCTGAAGAGGAGTACTCAGAAGGGGTTTGCCTCCATAGCGGGGAATAACTAACCCTACTCTGAGTGCTGCTTAGGTCGTTAAAAGCAAGATACAAGTGGATCAGACTGTTTCCACGTAACTGAACTGCATCCCCGAACAGAATACCTGAGAGGTCGGGTTAGTCATCAGACTGCTCAGTGAGCATGAGTGAAAGCAAAGGGAAAAGTGCTGGAGGGCTCTGTCGCCCAGGCAAACGGTACTGACCTACCCTGCCAAACCACAACTTGACACTTCTCCGGAGACTGTGTGGCTTGTGCTCCAGGCACAGCCCCTCTCCCGAGGTGAGACTACCAACTTCTAGATTCCAGTACATAGGTTATATAGGACATAATTCATTTGGATTCCAGATTTTATATTTGGGAGTCCCTAAAACTTGATTGAATATGAATGTTTTCAAAACTCTTTAGTCACACATCAGTATGACTTTGGGGAGGTAGCTTTGTTACATGTTGACGCTCCAAATTGTGTCCTTAGAAAGTAACCTCATATCACACATGATAGGGTACTTTTATCACCTCTATGCGTTGATCGATATTGTGGATGAGAAATTACTGAGAAATACCATGAAAGCCATAAAGAAGTAGTGTTGTATAGAGAGAAATTAAAATTGCAGCTAATCTCCTAGTTCCTAAGAATATAGTTCTGGTATAATATCTTCTAAGCTTTGAACATGGGAGACATTCCGTATATATTTGTTGAATGAACGAATGAATATTATTTTAGTAAATATCGGTTTCAGACTATAATAATGACATTTTACTATTACTGAATTTTACTATTAGTGAAACTTCATTTTAAAAGATTTTTAGCTTTCCCTTCCTTAAGATGCTGTCTTATTTATTTGAAGTACCATCTGCTTATTAGACTGTATGATAATATATTGTTCATTACTTTTGGATTCAGTACATTAACAATTCATCTGTGGGGTTTCTTTATTCCCTGGAACCTGAATCATTTTATCCTAGCCATTCATTGAAAGCTTCCAGAAAAGTCTAAGGAGTACCAATCAGCTACTTAGTAGTAGTTTAGTTTTTTAACAATTTTAGAGATGGGGAGATGAACAGCCTAGAATTGCCCTAACACATAGACTTGGGATTCCCTGTGAAAATTGCTACAGTGACGGGCCAAGTCCATGTCCCCAGACTTCTCCCTTGGATCCCAATATAGTCCTAATCCTTTGTAACTCAGAAAATCAGAAAGAAAGAAAGAGAGAGAGAGAGAGAGAAGGAGGGAGGGAGAGAGGGAGGGAGGGAGAAAAGAAAGGAAGGAAGGAAGGAAGGAAGGAAGGGAGAAAAATCAAAACCACATCCTCACAATGGAAGGGAACGAGGTAGTGAGGCCTTTTGTGAGGTCCATCCATCCCAGAACTTCCCTGAACCCAGCGTTCAGTGTTTCCAAATGTAAGTCATGACCCATGAGTCATAAAATCAATTTAGTGGATCACTAGATGTAATGGGTCATGACCAGAATTTTTTTTCAGGAAACAGAATAGAAACATAGTACATTACACACAGTGAAGGGGTAAATATTATTTTATAGCAATGTTTTGTTTCAGCTATAAATACAAGTGTGTACTGCATTCGTGTGTGTGTCTGTGTGTGTGTCTGTGTGTGTGTGTGTGTTACATAAATACTTTTTACATGGGTTGTGGTCAAAAAAGTTTGAAATCTTCTGCCTTGAGGGACTGTGGGCTTCTAGGGTCAGGGAAGGCAAGAAGACCTCAACAGCAAGAAAATTCTAGGACAGAGAATCCCAGACTATTAACAATCATGGCTCAGCAGTGAGTAAGCATATACCGTGTTTGAGAGCATGCACAGGCTTGCAGTTATGAGGGAGGAATGTCAGTCCTTCCACTCTCTAGCTGCAGGACATGTATCTACAAAATGAGAATCATAGCTGTATTATACCCTGACTGATGTAGTTGTATGGTTTTGTTGCAGTAGCACATGCAAAGGCCTTAGCATGTTTTCCGACCACAGCAGGCTATCATGGGTGATACAAATAACTAAGGATACTAAGGATCTGTGGCTTCTTTATTTGGTCTAAGTGAAGAAGGAGAATAAAAACTAGGATATTCTGAAAGCCCTCTCCATGCCAGGCATGTCATAAAACCTTAAATTCTGTTATTTTATTTTTTCAATTTTATTTATTTATTTATTTTGAGAAATAGAGAGAGGGAGAGAGAACAGGTGGGGGGGCAGACAGTAGAAGAGACAGAATCCCAAGCAGACTCTACGCATGAGTGCAGAGCCCAATGCGGGGCTTGAACTCAACAAACTGTGAGATCATGACCTGAGCCACGATCAAGAGTCAGATGCTTAACCTACTGCACTACCCAGGCACCCCTTAAATTCTATTATGTAAGGAATACTCTGGAAGCTAAGTTTTGTGTTCTTGAGGGCTAGAAAGGTCAGGTGACTTGCCCATGCTTTTGTAGCTAAGTAGCATAGGCGTGATTCAGTCCCAGGACTGTTCCCATCAAACCCCAGCAAGGTGATTATCAAAGAATGGTGATGATAATGACCATTAAAAAACAAGGGAAAGAAACTTATCTTTAAAGCCTAAGACAATAACTTTTCCTTCCATGGTTAACGATTTCATCAAAACAGTAATGGCCACTGGTGCTGTTTGTTTGTTTGTTTGTTTGTTTTTAACACCAGGATTGGTTCAGGTTGTCACCATCCACTAGAATGTTACGCAAAGATGGCAGAGGCTTCTCTTTATTTATTGCTGCAGGAGGCATCCAATAAATATTTGTTGAATGACTAAGTGAATGAATCCCTAATCTAGAAAAGTTTACATCCATAGTTGAGCTATAGAAGCATGGCACAAAAGTCATTCCTGGGTCTTTAAAAAGATCAAAATCTATCTGGTGATATAATGATTTGGGGGCTGCCCAACCACTCATGGAGCCAAACCTACATGGAACTACCTCCTTCTAACAGAGTACTATTTAACTCCCAATTCCACCTTTTTCCTTCCCCCATTTTATTGAGTTATAAAGTATAGAGTAGAAGACACTTGAGACCATTTCTGGGGTCTTAAAAATCAGACACTAGCAGGACCTAAGATTATGCCTTATCAGTAACATAGGCAGCTACCTGACAGAGCACCCAAGAGCAAAACATGATCAAGCAGAGGCATTGCCCAAAATGCAAAGTATAGAAAGAGAGGAGAGGAGGGGCGCCTGGGTGGCTCAGTCGGTTAAGCGTCCGGCTTCGGCTCAGGTGATGATCTCATGGTTCATGGGTTCAAGTCCCGCCGTCGGGCTCTGTGCTGACAGCTAGCTCAGAGCCTGGAGGCTGCTTCTGATTCTCTGTCTCCTTCTCTCTCTGACCCTCCCCTAATCACACTGTCTCTCTCTCTCTCAAAAAAAATAATAATAATAATAAAATAAAATAAATAAACATTTTAAAATTAAAAAAAAAGAGAGGAGAGGAATGTATAGGGGGCACATTGTATGAGGTCTGATCAGATTTGCCTCCATAGAAATTTATTTGCAGAGAAAATTCTGTTACTTGTTACCTAATGAAGGAACATACAAAATCTTCATCATCATTGAAGTTTAAAGGAAGGAACAAGCAGTTCTTTTCCTTCATTCATGTTGAAGACCATCTTGTTTTAAGTCAGATGGACAAGATGACCTCACTGGGGCTTCTTCTGTTTTACCATGCCATCTTCTTCATCAGTGAGTGTTTAGAGATTCCATGAATCAATGGAGATGCACAGCATTATAGCTGCAAGTTAAAGATAAGAAGTGGATGTCTTTCACAAGTGGGCTAGAAAAGTGGGCATTCACTGGGAAAGCAGTTCAGAGAGAAAACATAGGAGACCAGAGATTTCAGGTCTCTGTGCCTATAATTCTGAATCACTGCCATAAAAAAGAAGTCTATTGATGTCTGGGGAAACTGAAAATGGTCATGGTAAATGGAAGCTGTATGGTTCATTTACTGCTATAAAGGATTCCATCAGCTCTTCTGTAGGTTATTATCGTTGCATTTGAAAATGTGAATGTTAAAGTAAGATTCAATAGCAACTACCCGAGACCAGATTAAAAACTATGTTCGATGGTTTATCATTTTTTAAAATGCTGCTTAATATAATGATTTGCTAAAGAAATTTGAGTCAATTAAAGGGTTTGTTGCAGGAAATTGTTATAAATCTCTGGGTTTGGTTTTATTTCACAGTTTTTCACCTTCGAGCAGTACAAGAAATTGTTAGGATATGTGTCACTGTCACCAGCATTGGTAAGTGAGAGTATTTATTATACTTAAGTGTGTGAGTTATTTCATAAAGCAAAATCTGGAAACAAAAACCCTTTTGATTCCCCAAGCCCAGCTACTAAAATATGTATTTGAGTTATTCAATGTTCAGCTACTTGTTGAAAGCCATCTTCCTAATAACTCACAATTTGGCTATTTTATAGCTCCCAGTGATGAATTTATGACAACAATGATATGTGTGGAAGGACTCATATGAGATATGGTCAAGAATATAAAATAAAGAGTACATTTGTCAAAGATTCTGTTAAAGCCAAAACATGCCTATGTTTACATATATACTGAACATATCTATTTATGCAAAAGTCAGTATTCCTGAAACATTTCCTAACAGGTCACTTTTCCAGCTTTTGCTTAAGCTGTAGTAAATATAGGACTTCAAGTCACCCTGTCGTCAGATGCAGAAGGGCCTTTTGTAGTTGAGAATAGTGATGTTACAATGACACATCTCAGTTGGGGCACGTGGGTGGCTCAGTTGGTTAAGCGTCCGACTCTTGGTTTCATCTCAGGACATGATCTCATGGTTCGTGGGATCAATCCCCAAGTTAGGCTCTGTGCTGACAGCGTGGAGCCTGCTTGAGATTCTCTCTCTGCCCAACCTCTCCCCCCCACCCCCGCCCATGCATGTCTTCTCTCTCTCTCTCAAAATAAAAAAAATAATAAAAAAATAAAAAACTTAGAGAAAACAGTGACACATCTCAGCTATTACAAGAAAATCATTTGGTGATTTGAACATTTCTCGATGCCACTCCTCTCCTTCTTGGTGACTTTGCTGCTTTTCACAAGACAGATTATATTTACCAAATGGGTTTTACAAGCATGTGTGCAACGAGAGCCCAAGAGAGAGAAAATGCACCATTTTTCTCCCTCCAATTCTGGAAAACAAAGCAAAACAAAATATGCATTGGCCCTCCAATTGACAGTGTACCTTCCAGCCCTGGAAAATTCCCCCAGTTCACTTGCTGAAATGTACCTCAAAATTCAACCAGCGAGGCAGTGTTCTGAGCTTCAGCTTTTCAGTTACTTAACTTGTAAAGGTTCACTTCAGAATATTTACCCTGCCAAATAGACTGTCCAAGAAGAAGTATCTTTATTTTTAAAACCATACATGCCCTTTTCTAGGAAGGATCCTGTGAGGAAACTTCATGTCCAGCCTCCTGCCTAGACAAGGTGGCTGTGAGGTAGCCTCAAATGGAAGAAGTGGCAGAATGAATCCTAATATTAGCTAAGATTTTTTTAATGCCTTAGTGTCTTCTCTTAATGTCACGCTGAACTTTGAAAACATCTTGGTAAAGAGAGGATTAAAAACTTCCTAGCAAAAGACAATAAAATATGGTCTCCAGAGGGCCAGCTGGCTGTTCCTGTGTCGAGCATTGGTACCATGCAAGGGATGGCAGTTCTCTTGACTCTTGAGAATTAAAACAAAAAAGCATTTGGCCACTCGAGCTACTATAACTGAATGCATGCAAACTGTAGGCAGTTTTTCTCTTTCCTTGAACTCATTTATTCCAGCTTCTTTTTGATACAGCTAGACACTTAAACAGCCCTTAAATGTCCCCTGGTTCTCTCACATGAAAAGATTAGGGGACTGGGAACCCAAGTATTACCTCTTGTCTCTGGAATAATCTAAGTAACATGATCTGCTGATAGCAGATCAATTCTTTTGACAAGGGACCGCTGAACACTAGTCCTGAAAGCAAATGTAACTGAGTTTTATAGAAGAACAAAAAAGTGAGTTACTTGGAAGGTTGCATATAGTAAGTAATAAAAACCTGAACATCTGGATTTTAGCTTTCCTAGTCAGAAGAGTTTGGGACTAGTATTTGTGTGTGTGTGTGTGTGTGTGTGTGTGTGACACACACACACATGTTTTGGCTTCTATGATGAAAGTCTGAGATAAATGAATAAAATATCTGGTCTATTACCCTATACAAATATGTTTAAAATCATTATGAAGGGCCATGAAAGGAAAACATCATTATTTATTCCCTCTCTCCTTGAATCTGTGTACTATCCCATTCTTCCTCTGCATTTTTATGTGCAACAGGACAATGACTTTTGTATAGCACTTTACAAAGGGCTTCACACATTGTTTTGATCCTCATAATTCCCTTATGAGGTAATGAGATTAGATATCACTGTCCCCATTTTGCAGATGAGAAAACCGTGGCTTACGAAAGGTTCAGTGATGTAGAGACAGGGCTGCAGCTAGCACATACGGTGTCTTTGTGTGAGTTGTGAAAAGGTACCCTTTCTCCTGTGAGATGCCTCTCCAGAGCTCCAGCTTGGCAAGTGGGGTGCAGGCTGGATTTCAGACACACACACACACACACCTTTTTCTGCACACTGCAGCTCTGGTCATACAGCCAATCAGTGGCAGGACCAGGACCTAAACCCAGACCTCCTGGCTCTAGATCCTCCCTTGTTCTGTCTTGCCTTTTCTTCCAAGGTTATGTAATATTTCTGTCTCTTTTCTCTTTTGGTCTCCCATTTGAAGAAATTAGAGACTCCTGGTAAGAGTTATCTGTTCTTTGCTCTTCATTGGCTTTTTTTTTTTTTTTTCTTCTTTTGGTTGTATATACTATTACCTCTTCTCCTTGGAATTAGAGCTTCAGCACTAAAGGTTTTTTCAGCATCTGTTTTGGAGATTTGAGGCTTTATTTCATTTTGTTTTTCTGGGGTGTGTGTGTGTGTGTGTGTATTTATTGTTCTGTTTTTTTTTTTTTTTTATATTTTATTTTTGAGAGAGACAGTACAAGTAGGGGAGGGACCGACAGAGAGGGAGACACAGAATCTGAAACAAGCTTCAGGCTCCAAGCTGTCAGCACAGAACTTGATGCGGGACTCGAGCTCACCGGCCTTGAGATCATGACCTGAGCCGAAGTAGGACACTTAACCCCTGAGCCACCCAGGTGCCCCTGTTCTGGTTATTTTTGATACAGATTTTCTGAAAAACCCTTAAGCATTTGACTTGGAGGAAAATTCTAGAAAGTTCTTTTTTTTTTTTTTGCAGAAATTCTTAATTAAGAGCAAGTAAGAACCTGACATCATCCTTTGATAGATGTTCTAGATTTTAGATGAGGCTTAGAACAACCTAGCCATTTCTGATCTCTTTTCCTCTTCAGCTTCTATGGCTAGAAGAATAGGGCAGTTGTCAGATTTTTTTTTAAACAGGGAAAGGATGAATAAAAATAATTTTTTGTTTGTTAATTATCTAGAATAGTGACTCCAACAACAGGGCTATTTAAATGTTTTCAGCTGCACTGTTTGGTCACCTGAAACTTAGTTTTTTATAAACATTTTATTTTTGCTTCTGCTCCTTGAATTTTTTTAGATGCTCAATAACGATTTAAGTTAGCTCTTTTAAAAATGAAGCTCTCTTCTTACAGGCCAAACTCTCTTTTAATTTTTACATGTGCAGATGTTTTAGTATCCACCTTAAATCACTAAAACAACCTTTCTTTTCATTAAAGGAAAAAGTCATTGTTGATGGGGTTTTGATATTTTATTTTGAATTGTTAGGATGTGGTTTGTGGCTTCTGTAATTTCTTCTTCATGAATTGTCAGCATCTAATCAAGAACTAAAGCTGTTTAGTAATGGCATATGATGCATTTATGTAAGTTTCTCCATTCTCAACATAACATTCAGCTGCAGAGTGTAACAAATAGGATGTTTAGCCCAGTACACATAACTTGTTTTAAAATATTGATTGATTTAATTTTTTCTAGACATTTGCCATTGCTGGATTAGGATCTGGACTAACAGAAGCTATCGTGGTTAACCCTTTTGAGGTAGTAAAAGTTGGCTTGCAAGCGAATCGGAACAAATTTACAGAGGAAATAATTTAATGTTTTCNATACATATATATATTGTGTGTGTGTATATATACATATACCTACATATGTATATATAGGCCCAGCTCTTATTCACTTGTTAAAGCTGTAGCAAATTATTGTTAAGGAAATAGCATAAGAAAAAGTCAAATTTCTTCCACAAGGAAAGTGTTAACAAAAATATACTAAAGTCTGACAGGCAAACACATGTTTACCTGTTTTTATTTTAGATTTGTAATGTAATCTATAGTGACTTATTTGGAAATGTTTTCCCTACTTTTGGCAAAACTTCTATTTCACATTATACTGGAAAGGATTGAAGCAAACACCACTGAAGTGAGAATATTGTGCCTTTAAAAAAATTATGAAGTCATTTTTTAAAATTACCTCACCCCTTTCTCTACTCCACCCACCGCCCTCCCCCAAAGATTCTGATAATCTGTCAAGCTTGTCTTTTCGTTTAATCCGAATGAGCAAGTTACTAAGCCTGTATAGACATCACCCCTTGGACAATGATGGGTCCTGACATTTAATCACTGGTACATGATGTTCCATGAAGACAGCTTCCCTTGGTGTGTGCTGCCTTCACTTCCTCCCAGTTGCCTAATAATTCCCTTAAAACCCCCCAGTCCAACTGTTCTTCTTTTATTCTTTTGGGTGCCAAGCACAGGGTAGGGAGAAAAGAAGGAGATTGGCATTCCAGGTCTTTCCTTAGCATTTTAATTTAGTTCCACAACTGGGTAGCATGTGGTATAAATTGCCTCGGTGTATCTGCTGACCTGAAGTTCTCTGTAGAATAGTTCCCTTGCCTACTACTTAAGCAGCTGCTAATGGGTGGAGGACCCCCCTCCCTCCCACCCTGCTTCCTGCCTGCTGATATGGCCTGAGAGCTCCTTGGCAGCTTCTTAAGCAGGGGTGTGGGAAAGGAGAAGGGGGCCCTGCTCACCTGTAGCTGCCAACCCAAGGGGGACAGGGTTGGGCTCCTTCAGCAGATGCTCTCCACTCAGATGAAGTCAATCCTAATTAAAGTTTCAAAAAGTTGCCTTAATTACAGTGATATACAGAGCACTTTGGAAAAGACTGAAAATTCTTGTATTGCCCTGGTCTTTGTTTCTGCTTTGTTTTCTGTTTCCTCGAATGAAGGGAAAAGGTGGTGAGAAATAGGAAGAGAAGAGAAGAAACGCTTTTCCAGTGTCCTATCGAAATGGAGCAGCCCCCATGAAATCTGTTCAAGGAAATTTTGATCTGTTAGATGAGGAGAATTACCGATTAGAAGAAAATTTTGGAGCTCCTCCCCCTGGATGGCCTCATTTTAGTCATTGGGAAGCTCATCAGGGCAGCAAGAGGGGATAAAGGAAAGCAGGTATTCAACCGCGGTCCTTTATCAAGGCAGCATGTAACCAGAGGAACGGAAATGGGACAGAGCACCAAGGAGCACTCATGGGAATGAAAATGTTGAGTTATCACAGCACCTCTGCTCATGCCTAATGTTCTTTTTCTCTCCTCTGCCCTAAAGGAGGTTCTACTCTGAGGCCAAGTAATAATTGCTAATGTGTTACATGTGCTAAGGCCTTGCTAAAACACGGTAAACACCCTTCCAGCCTAACACAAGAATGCTGCATGTGTACGTGTTCCCAGTTCACTTACAAGAGTGCGGTTTGTGTCAGTGGTTTATGTCTACACAGGCAGGCATTTTTTAAGTGGGGGAGACAGGAACCTGTTTGGGGTCATTTCCTTTGCAGAATCCTCCAAACTGGATTCACTTTTCGATCTTTGCTTAGACCAAACAAAAATGTTAGGTACACTATAACCTTCAACTAGTCCAAGGTGGTGACCCATGTCAGCATTTATTTCCAGCAACTATCAGGATTCAGTAGCTGAACTGAGGTGACACTTTGTAGACAATATTGATCAAATGGAAAAGTAGTAGTGCAGAGTCACTCAGCATAAAGTAATGGGACTACACTTTCTGGGGAAAAAAAATCTGAGAGGAAGAGATGACAAGATAAGAATTACAAATTTGGATCTAGTTATTTAAAAATAACTGCTTGTCATTTTTGGCAAATGTAGTTATTTCCTATGTCTTTGTCTGGGACCCACTAGCTCCAAAGCCTTCCTCCATTGACTAGCACTTTCTTTTATCCTGAAAGGAGATACCCTTTTCTTAATCTGTGTCTGAGTTGACTTAATCCAGTCATCAGGTGTGCCCACTTCAGCATTCGTATGGTTAGGAATTATTATTACTTTCTTCACTTTGTGGCTTTGTGCATTGTCAAGAAGTGTGTATGTTGGAGGTGGTAGGTTGGGTGGGGAAGAGAGTGGGAGGGAAAAAGGAATTAATGCTCAATGCATTTAAAGATTATGCTCTTTTAAGAAAAAAGTTTTAGCCCAAGTATAAAAGTAATGCACACAAAAACTATGTATTTCTATATGTAAGTATGTAAACCTACTAAAAGTGATCTAGACTACAGAGCAGTTCTGGCCAATAGAAATATAATGTAAGCCACTAGTACCTATATTTTAAAAGCCCAAAAGGGGCGCTTGGGTGGCTCAGTCAGTTAAGGGTCCAACTTTGGCTCAGGTAATGATCTCACAGTTTGTGGGTTCAAGCCCCACTTGGGGCTCTGTGCTAACAGCCCAGAGCCTGGAGCTGCTTCAGATTCTGTGTCTCCCTCTCTCTGTGGCCCTCCCCTACATATGCTGTGTTTCTGTCTCAAAAATAAATAAACATAAAAAAATTTTTAATAAAAGCCCAAAAGACACATGAAATTTAATACTATATTTATTTTGATTTAACCCAGTACATCCAAAATATTGTCATTGCAACATGTGATCAGTATAAAAATTATATGAGATATTTTATGCTCTTTTTCATATTTGGTCTTTAAATCTCATGTGTATTTTATGCTTGCAAGTACATTTCAATTTGAACTAAGACATTTCAAATGTTCAATAGCCACATATGGGTAGTGATTTCTTTATAGGACGGTGCAGGTCTGTCATGCAAACAAATTCATACAACTTATAAATTATGATTACCTCTAGAAAAGAGGTCTAGAATAGGGGAGTGGAAGGGAAGGGTTTTGTGTAGCTGAATGTTTAACATGAGAATGTATTCAGCATTACCTGTGAACATTTAGTTTAAAAAGTTACACTTTCATTGTAGAAAATTTAGACAATACAGAACAGTATGAGGAATTGTATGTAATCCAAAAGAAGCATTCTGTGGTTCTGCCAGAACCAAACGTCCCTTTAGGGAGAAGGTTCTCAGCTGACTTAGGCAGGAATGATTTGCTGGCCCATCTTAAGTCTCAATAATGCATAATTCAGTTTCAATTACCTCATTTGCAATAGCAGAAATCCTTGTTTTCCCCTGCTCTCTAATTTCTTAAAAAATTTTAAACCTTACATGCGGACTATTGAAGGACATATATACACAGAGCTGTCTAAAACAGGACAGCAATTGATGAGCTGGCAAACAGGCCCAGAGTTTGAGAGATGCACCCATCATGCTTCATACCATTTCCTAACATTGTGTCCTTGAGAAAAGTGACATGCCTTTCCTTGAATGGTAAAGTGTTGACAATCAGTCCATCCATCTTACAGTGAGGCATCTCTGTGAAGTGGCTAGAAGCACAAGCTCTGGAGGGCCATCTCTGTTACTATGTGACAGGTTCTTATTTCCCACTCTGACTGTAGCCCAGCTTCCTGTTTCCTTAGGGAAGAATAACAGTAACAACCACATTAGATGGTATAATCAGGTTTGAGATGTGTATGCAAAGCTGCCGATACAGTACAGTGATGATTAAATAAGTGTTAGTGTTGTTACATGTTTTTATGAGAATTTAAATGGGATAATATATACACAGATCTTAACACAGAGCCTGGTGCACGGTAGGCAGCCAACAAGTAACATTTCAGGATGCAAGTTGATCTTATAAATGTTTAAGTTTACATAAAGACATTTATCTTAAGCTAGTACCCCAATTAATACTGAGCATCACAGGTGACTGCTGTCATGGGCATGTAAACAGTTTGTTGAGCTGAGCGATCCTTTGTTTTCTCTCTCAGCCCACATTAGGCCGCTCTCAGCTGCCAATATGAATTCTTCATCAAGGCTTAAGGGCTGGCAGCCTAGTTATAGTGCCTATTGACAAAGTCTTCAAACTCAGATGCAGGTCTCCTATCATCAACAGTAGGAGCTGGCTACCATCTTGCTGTAAATAACTAGCATATAGCAGCAGAAGTTAGAGATTGACACTAAAAACATTTGAAGGCACTTTGGAAAGAATCCCACCACGATCAAGATAGTCTTCCTCTGGGAAAGTTGTACAAAATTCTCGATCAGGTGTTCCTGATCACTTCACGTGGAGGTTGTGAACTAAGCTCATTTCTGGCCTTCTCAGGTAATTATAGCTACCAGTGTGGTAGAACGCTAAATGGAGGGGCTGCAGGCAGAACGGCCAAACGGCTTACCGGCACCTTTAAGAAGAGCAGAGCAGTCTCCCCAGAGGCTTGTTTTGCGGCTAGATTAACACGTGTTNCCCCCATGCTACCCTCGCGTCTTAGATACGAATCACTCTGGACTCCTACACAATATTTGCAGTATTTGTGGCTTTTCCTATTTCATCAGCCAGAGAAGGTGAGTCAACATGGTCCCTCAAAGATGAAAGTTTCCCAAGAAGTTGCGGCAGCTGAGAGAGGTTCCCGCAGTGGAAGACAGCCTAGGGCAATGGTAGTCAACATTAATCTTAATATTACACTTCATGTCTTGTAGGCAATGATAGGGTGGTAAATACGGAGCACGGGGACTGCCGTGGTCTCAGGGTACACAGAGCGAGGTCTAGAAGGAGGTTGTGGGAAGTAGGCAGATATCCCTGTTGGTCCTGGGGGAAGGGCAGAGCTGGTAAACGGCCCGAATGGGGTCCCCTCTGGCTGGGGTCCAGAGGCAGTACTGGCTGAGAGCAGAGGCTGTGTCTGTAAGTCTCTTGGAGCCCCAAATGCAGTTCCCATGAGAATTGCCAGGAATGGCAGGTGACTTGCTGGCTCCAGCTGCCTGGGTTCTCCCTTCTGTGGTCTAGGCTCGATCCTCCAGCCAGTCAAAAGTATGTTACCCATAAAATGTGCCTTCCCACTCAGTTTAGCCATAAACTATTCTAAAAATACAAAGAAGCTGTGGTTCATTTGGTTCCTGATACTTCCCTCCTATCTTTCCAGCTTCTGTGTAAAGTATTTCAATAGGTGTGCTTGTCTTACCTCCACTTTTTAAATTACCACCATATCAGTCAGACTCTAATCCCTGCCACACTTCCTCCAAGTCCAATACCAGAATCTTGGCCAGCATCTTAAAATTCACAGTGAATAAAGAAAACCGGTCTCTAATTTAAATATGCTTGACCTTCTGTGGGGAGCAAAGTAATCACAGCTTTGTCATGCTCTGGTTTGGTTCAGTGGGTGTAAAAACATGTTCAAATAAAATCGGGATAGACCCAAATTTCCCCCCGTCCTTCAAACTAAACCCAAGCAAAGTGTTGTTCTGGTTTGTAGTCTCTTTGGCTTAGGACAAGGCTTGCCTGAGGATTGCTCTGTCGGAGATGGTTTGCATATCCAGTCCTGCCAAAAGTGTGACTTTATACTTTGTTGTCCTTATAGGACCTTTCTCCTCTCTAACTGGGTGCATCATTTTTTAATCTATATATTTATAAGAACTAGAAGTCCCCTATCAATTGTGCTAAGCCAAGTGGAGTTTGGTTGGCATGCTCTCTGCAAGCCTGGAAAATGTGAATTTCTCCCCAGGAGCAAAATCTTGTATGAATTGTTTCCCAGTTTTTCTCTCCACTTTGAAATCTACTTCAAAGTTATTATTTGGCTAACGGGTTATGTTTTCCTTCCCTTGAGGTCTATAGGATTTGCCTCTGATGTATGGATGGGGCACAGGTTTTCCTCCTCATTTTTATCTACCTTACATATGAATATAATCATTCTCACCCCCAAATATGAAACTAAGGCTTAAGTGAATTGCAGAAGCCTGTTTCCCCTCTATTTAGTCTTAAAGATGTTCAACCCAAGAAAGGAATAATTAGTCTTCTACCTTTGTGATATCATTATAACTTTAAGGCTCAAGGAATGGATAGCAAATGTGTCATTGATGGCAGAATCTTTAAAGATAGGAATTTTTTAAAAATCAGTTCAGGGTTTGATTCTGGTTTTGGATAACACCACATTTCTCCTGGGAGCTTAATCTACTAGAGACCAATTAGATCATATATGATATCACAAAGCTTAGTGATTATTTTCTCCTAGGCAATTAACAGATGTTTAAACTTAGTTACTTTATGTAGAATTAATATAAAGTAAATAGAATGACTGTATTTTGAGACTATCTGTTTCAAGAAAGAGGGAAGTTGAGTTAGAGAATGAGCGTGTGGCTCTGTTTACAGATAGTGTGAGAAGCCAGCTTCAAGGGCATGTCAACATTCACGATGATGTACTGAGTTAAGTTCAAATTTTTCCTGCATTACTATGTGAAACACTGCCTGGAAACTGTTCAGTACATAAATTATTTCTTTCCAGTCTGTGATTCTTGTGGGCAGAAAAGTGAATTATATATATGAATCCATTCCTATAGTTATCTTTCAACAATACCTAAGGCAGCAGCCAAGTTGTCTCTCTATTATCATTTACAGAAAATCGATCTCAGTCTTCCATTCAGCTGTGCCAGGAACTCTAGATTTTTGCTTTCAGAATTGAGACCTTGAAGTAATGATAATAGCTACCATTTACAGAACATCTACTATATGCCAGATACTGTGTAAGACACCTTACATGTTTTTTCCTTTATTTGATTTTTTGAATTTATATGATTTTGTAAATTGTAAAAGTATTACACTGGTTTTTTCCTACAAATCAAGTAATACAAAGCTACAAAAAGAAAAAATAAGGGTGTCTGGGTGGCTCAGTTGGCTAAGCATCTGACTCTTGATTTTGGCTCAGGTCATGATCTCACAGTTTTTGGGTTCAACCCTTTGCATCTGTCTCCCTCTCTCTCTGCCCCTACTCCCCACTCCGCCCATGCATATGCACACGTTCTCCCTCTCTCTCTCAAAAATATTTCAAAAAGAAAAAATAGGGGTACCTGGGTGGCTCAGTCGGTTAAGCATCCGACTTTAGCTCAGATCGTGATCTCACAGTTTGTGGGTTCGTGCCCTGGGTCAGGCTCTGTGCTGACAGCTCAGAGCCTAAAGCCTGCTTCAGGAGATTTTGTGTCTCCCTTTCTCTCTGACCCTCCCCTGCTCATGCTGTCTCTCTCTCTCTCTCTCTCTCTCTCAGAAATAAATAAAACATTTAAAAAAAAATTTTAAGAAAAAATAGTTGATGATAATTTCCACCAACACTCCCCTCTAGTCCCAGTGCTTTGGTAACTGCTATGCATTATGCCACTTTTTCCAATGCCCACACATACACACATTCTTGGTGTTTCAGATTCTCCCATTACCCCTATAAGGTTCGTGCCTTTATCTCCATTTTATAGATGGGGGAAATTAAAGCCTAGTGAAATTAGTAGCTCTAAGGAACTGAACATTAACATAGAGTTCTCTTTCTAGTCAACCACCCTGCTTTTATTGGGATAAAGAAATGAGGGTAATTATGAAACCTAAGGGAAAGTCAAAAGCGTTTCTGGAAACCTCAAAAAACAAAGGCTCCTTCCATGTTGCCAGTCTTTGAGTGGCCACCGTTGTGGCCACAGCACAGTCACGGTCCCTCCTGCTCTGCCAACAGTGAGGGGTCAAGGCACAGCGTCAGCATCTCATCACCTGGAAAGCCCTGTGTTCCTCCAGGGATGTTTATTGGGCAGCAACTTGGTATTGATGTAGATTTGTGACTTAGCATCTGGGAAAGTTTGTTTAAGGCAAATTGTTATCCCCTCACAGATTATTTAAAAATTGACCCATTCTGGGTCGCCTGGGTGGCTTAGTCGCTTAAGCTTCCGACTTTCGCTTAGGTCATGATTTTGTGGTTTGTGGGTTTGAGCCCCGCGTCGGGCTCTGTGCTGACTGCCAGCTCAGAGCCTGGAGCCTATTTCAGAGTCTGTATCTCCCTCTCTCTCTGACCCTCCCCTGCTCACGCTCTCTCTCTCTCTCTCTCTCTTTCCTAGAAATAAATAAAAATGTTTTTTTAAAAATTGACCCATTCATCAAACATAAACTCTAGGTAGAGACTATAATTCTATTTTGAGTGTCTTTCTGTCTATAATCTTGTCCTATTAAAATAAACTATAATGATAAATTAACAAAATATCTGAGCTAAAGAAATCTGTAGCTGTGGAATTTTGAGCCTAATTCCTCTTCTTTCACTTCTATTTTGTCCTCAAAAAACAGGAAGGGATGTTTTTTTCTTTTCAAAGTTTATTTGAAAGTTTATTTAAAGTTTATTTTATTTCAAACCATTTTCAAAATGCTTTAAGACTTTATTTGACAAATGAAAAACATAAGTGATCTTCTATCTCCTGAAGAACCAGGGTATTCTCCCACCTAAATGCAGCAACTGAGTCTCCTCTTTTTCAACAAAGCTGTGTTTTTCTGAAAGGCCAGATATGGACACTTACTCCATTGTGTAAAGGTCTCCTCCAGTTTGCTTTCCAGCCATGTGATGAAATTCAATGCAATACCCTATTCCACTGGCTATAAAATACAACAAAATTCACCTTGTCCTAGGAAGCAGGTAAAGGAACGCATGTGGAGCGTGCTATCTTTTGACATGGTGTGCCGAGAGCCCTTCTCTGGCTTCAGGGATGGAGGAGATTCATTAACACACACCCTGTGTCTATACCTATTGGCTGTACTCTAATAGCTATTTACCCAGAGAACAATGCCTTCTGCCTACACCTCAGTCTGTGATCTCACAAGCTAATCAGAGCCAGCTATGGTCAGTAGTTGGATGGAAGGACTCCAGAAAAAATAGCTCAGGCTGCCATAAGTCGTCTCAGTGATTTGTTGGTAATACTGGTCTCTCAGTGAGTAAGGAATGTGTCCCGGAGTGGTGCCTGGGAGCATTGTGTAGGCAAAGAAACTTCTCTTTAATTAAGCCTCTTAAGGACTTTTAAAACAGAAACTTGATTCCATATTTCATAACCATTGTGGAATATTCTCATGGGCAGATATAAAAAATTCTCTGCATATCTCTCCAAATAAAAAAGCAAAAATAATTTGTTTCTAGGAGCAAAGTTCTGCACTAGACATTTAGCACAGCACATGGCATCTACTAGGCACACAACAGGAATTTGTTGAGTAAATGAATGTATGGAAGAACAGATTTCCCAGAATTAGCAGTCGACAATAGCTGAAGTGAAATTGAAAGAGTTTGAGTTACGTCAAATGGAAATACTCTGGCAGGTACCAGCGAACTGACAATTTCTATAAAGCTGAGAGCAGTGTGATAGCACAGTATTAGCTACATTCCAATCCACTTATTCTTCCCTACTTGCGTTCTGGTGCAGTCAATGAAAAGTACTTCTAGGAAAGTTATAATGCAATTTGGCCCACAACTGGTAACTAAATACGAAAATTGCAGTGAATCTAAATGTTGGAAGGAAACTGAGCTGGTGGGTGACCTACTGGGTTGGATAGTATTGGAATCATTTGGCTGATGATGCCAGTCAGTCACCATTTTGTTTTGAAATGGAAGCCCAGTAATCAAATAAGTTTAGTAAAATTCCTTGTGTTTACAGAGATCTAGTCAAAATGATTCTATATTTTCCTATTTAAGCATCCCAATGGAAGTCATATTTTGCCTTTCTAATTAAATATTTGCTTACATGTGTGTGACATATGGCTGAATGAAGTGAAAAGCACAATCCTACTTTAATGGGAACAATCCTTAGTTAATTTACCTGCAAAATAAGGAAAATATACCTGCTCCCCACCTTACAGGATTGAGAAAAGCAATCAGAAAAGCAAGTGTGTGAGCGGCCTTAGCTTGAACACTGGCACTACGCCTGTGATCTTGAGCAATTAACTCAACCTTAGTTTCCCCATTGGTCAAATAGGAATAATAATAATCCTATCTCACACACTTGTTGAGAGGATTAACTAATGTGATATATGTAAAGTGCTAAATGTCTATGTTAGTGGTTAACATTGATGAGCACTTCCTGTGTTCCAGGTACATGGTAACGCACATGAATGTGCTCTCCAGGCTGGAAGCTGGGGCAGGTAGAGGCACTGCTGGTGACTTTTTCATTCCCAACCTTTGCTCCCATGTGGCCTTGTTTCTATAGCCACAGACTTATCCAGTGGATAATTCTTACCAAGGATGTTAACTTTGAAGGATAAGGAAGAGGCCATTTTGTAGGATCCACTGCTCTAAAGAGGAAAGTCCCTGGGATGAGCAAGATTCCTGGACAAGATCTCCAGACCAAAGACTAGATTTGGTTAGGCCTCAGAGGAAGTAGATCTTTTCATCTTGCATTTCTGGATGAATTTCTTGTGACAAATCACAAGAGTCCAGGACTCTGGGAAAAGGAAAGGACAGCCAGAAAGAATGAAAAGGAAGAGGCCAGTTATTCATACCCTTCTTCTCCCTCAAATCAGCCTCCACCTTTTTAATGTCATGGCCTTCAGCCAACAAAGAGATTACCTGTTATTTCATTACTAGAACTATTTTTATTAAGAGCATAATTACCATTATTATTAAGTCAGTGTGTAGTGAATGCTTCTATAGGAAAAAATGCATTCACTTATTTATGATCAAAGCAATCCAGTGAGAAAGATTCTCTTCTTCTATCCTTCTGCTATTATTCTTAGTTTACAGATGAGTAAAGTGAGGATAAGTCAGCAAATAATATCCTTACCGAAGCTATCAAGTGGGATTGCTGAGACTCCAGTCTGGAGCTGTCTGGCTCCAACCCATTATTTCTATCTACTGTGTTGCTCTCTGATTTACTTAATGATTCACAACTAGAGTTCAGACTCAATCAGGCACTTGAGTTCAAAATCTGCTCCCTGGTTGCCTTCCTCAGAGCAGGAGAGCAGAGCCTCCGCAGTTTGCTCAACATTACCAGAGTCTTTCCAACAGAAATGAATTTCTGCTCAACTTGTCCTCAAGTCTGTTTTGAAAACCAAAATAAATAATTTGTGTTGATAGTCAATGTGCCAGAAATGAACCAAAAAAGCCCCATTTTGTAGGACAGAGCATGAACTTTAACCTTCTGAGAATTTTTGGTTTTCCTATATGAAATGTTTTTTATTATTTTTAAGATGCATTTTCATGTGTCTTGTTTTATGTTGCAAAAAAAGGGTTTCCTTAAGCTTAATACAATTTATTGTATTGTACAGAATGAAAAGATGAGGTTGCAGGTAGTATTGAAGTTAGGAGTTTTTTAAAATTTTTTTAATGCTTGTTTTTGAGGGGGGAAGGTGCGGCAGAGAGAGAGGGAGACCTAGAATTGGAAGCAGGCGGGGCACCCGGGTGGCTTAGTCACTTAAGCATCCGACTTTCACTCAGGTCATGATCTCACGGTTCGTGGGNACAGCCATGAGATCATGACTTGAGTTGAAGTTGGATGCTTAGCCGACTGAGCCACCCAGATACCCCTGTAGTTAAGAGTTTTTAAAACCTTTACCAGCAAAACCTATAGATTTACTGTGTAAACAAGCTCATTTAAGTGTATCATGCTAATTATGTAGCTATAAATACAAGTAGGATGAAAAACCTTGATTGGGTTTGTTCATCTCTGTTCTGCTGATACAACCTTAATTGCACATGATAAGAAAACACTTAGAAAGCATATGAGCACTTCAGCAACCTGCTCCAGGATCTCTGTGTTGGAGAAAAAAAAAAAAACAAATGTCACATCAGTGCTTGCCTCATGAGGGAAAAAAATGAAATGCTGAACATTTCCCCCTATTTACTATTCAGTCAAAATGTAACAAGGAGAGATATCCTTTGTACTGTACCTCCAAAAGGATGCAATCATTCAACTTAAAAAAAAAAAAAAAAAAAACATGTGAACTGTTATTGTATTGTAAAGAATTATAAACCTCAGGGCAGACTATAGTGAGCTTTGTAGCATGTTCCAAAAGTAGCAATAGACTGCAGTCAGGGTATTTTAGGGTTGGGTAATCAATCAGAAGGCTGGAAGGAAGTAAATTAAAGGTCACCCACTACTCTCCGCACCACTGATTCATCATTTATCACTGGGTGATATACACTGATTGCAGTTGTTTGTAGACTTCCTCAAGAGGGTGCACAATTTATCCATGCCCAATTTCTAACCTGGTGCCACTTTAAACTGTTGAGGCAATGGACTCAAGACTAATTGTAACATTCACTTTAGAAAAACATAATTAGAAAAGTAAATATGCTGGATTCAAGAACCAAATAGAAATTCCTTTTGGATTATGCAGTTATGGATTACCAGTTTATCTATATGGCTAATCCCCTCCATTACTTTGGATAATCCAGAATTGGATACAGCTATTTACATGTCGGTAGTGATGATAGGTATTACATGACATTAGTTTCACTAACTCCAACAAAGATGTGGGGGTTTTTTGCCAGCAGTCTTCCCTTTCAGACCTGTATGCGTGCAATTTTGTTTACTTTTTGGGCTTCCTAATTTTAAAAGCATGGATCTAGGCATGATTATGCATGTTGGAGGAAAAAGATGTCCCTAATAATTCTGGCTTGAAGGGAAGCTAAAACGGTAATTTACTCTATTTCACGGTCTCAATGATGATCCCTCTGGCTTTCTTCCTCTCTCCTGCAGCAACCATCCACGATGAGTTATGCAAGACACATCATTCAGAAGGAAGGCTTGGGACTCCAGGGCCTCAACAAAGGATTCACAGCAACTTTAGGACGTCATGGAGTTTTCAACATGGTTTACTTTGGCTTCTACTACAATGTCAAAAACATTGTTCCTGTCAATAAGGTAACTATTCAGTAGATTAAAATCCTGGAGAAAAATCTCATTAGTGATGATAGCTACATTTGTAGAGTGTTCATCATGTTCTAGTCACTGTGCTAAACACTTAACATCTAATGTGATCCTCACATTAGCCTTATTCCTAGGCTATTGTTATCCCTATTTAGGAATTGGAAACTGAGGCTTAGAAAAATCAAGTAAATTGTTAGGTAGTTAATAGCAAAGTAGAGACTTGAACCCAATTTGGACACCAAAATCGTTGAAGTATGCACCATTATACCTGAATGCTTCCTATTTATCAGTAATGGCAACTTCTAGAAACTGTGTTATCATGTAAATTTTATCTAAGAACTGTAACCTTCTCAAGAAAGTTGAAATTTTCATATTCTACATAAATTTTGAGCTCTGGAGGAAATTTATCAGCTTTAAATTTTACCCAGATAGTCATTTTTAAATTCACCTAAGTTAATTAGGGTAAGCAGTAAATCAAGTCTTTAAGGACCATTCACTGTCCTGCAAAATAGTAGTAATTATACATATGTTTAATGGTAATTTACAGATGCAGCAGCCTTTTAACTTCCACAAGATAAAAGTAGCACCTGATGTGCTTTAAACCCAGCATCTTTTCGGCCACTACAGCACAATTTCCTCCCACCATTATATTGCTTGCTTGCTTGCATCCAAGATTGCAATCCTGGAAGCAGCCACTGGGGACACATTTTCACATGCAGAAAATTTCCCATAGGGGTTCAGGTTTTTGTTTTGCTTAGTACAAGAGTATAGGTGGGCTTTTATAAATCATAACTATTTCTAATACGGCTACCACTGGACTCTTCAGCAAAGTTGATTATACTTCCCTTTGCCCAGCTATCACCCATATTCTAGGCCAAGACTTAAGTAGCAGCTGAATCGAAGGGATGTTCCACATTAACCATCTATTGGTATTGCCTCGTTCACTAGCCAAAGTTATTAACCACATTTTACTGTATTTGGAAATCCCATTTATTTATTTATTTTGAATTTTTTCAATGTTTGTTTATTTTTGAGTGACATGTGTGCGCGTCACACACACACACACACACACACACACACACACACACACACACGATGAGCAGGGGAAGGGCAAAGAGAGGGGGAGACAGAATCCAAAACAGACTCCAGGCTCCGAGCTGTCAACACAGAGCCTGACATGGGGCTCGAATCCACGCGCCACGAGATCATGACCTGAGCTGGAGTCAGATGCTTAACCAACTGAGTCACCCAGGTGCCCCTGGAAATCTCATTTATTGAATAGAAACTTCTGTTTTCTTGGACTAGAATCTGTGATTGACCACAGTATATAGACACCCTTCCCCCACTGATTGACAATTCTGACTCCAGTGGTCCTCAGTCCCCCTTCTGTGAAGAAATCTAGAAATTGAATGAAATAAATACTTTGGTCCGAAATGATAGGAGTTCAACTCTTAATACATTGGGATACTTTTTAGCAGGAATGGACTAAACAACTTGTGGTTCCCTGGATAAAATGAAAATGTAGAACCCTTGTTCAAAAATTATTAAGAATTTCAAGACCAAATAGTAACATGGTAAAACCAAGCTCTTCTGTGTGTAGGCCCTGGGTAATTGCGCAAGTCACAAACACATGAATTTGACTCTGTTTTTTAGACTCTTGAGATGAGTAATCCATACAGCATGGGAGATGTGTCCATTTCTCCAGCTATCTAAAGGCTTAAAACAAATCACACACAGTGAAATAAAATATATAATAATTCATATAATTTATTACATATATTTGGGCATGTATTTTTTTTGGCATTTTTCCTTCTATAGTTTATTGCCAAGTTGGTTTCCATATAACACCCAGTGCTCATCCCAACAAGTGCCCTCCTCAATGCCCATAACCCCTTTTCCCCTCTCCCCCACCAACCCTCAGTTTGTTCTCAGTATTTAAGAGTCTCTTATGGTTTGCCTCCCTCCATCTCCTTAACTATTTATTCCCCTTCCCCTCCCCAATGGCCTTCTGTTAAGTTTCTCCTGTTCCACGTATGAGTGAAAACATATGGTATCTGTCCTTCTCTTCCTGACTTATTTCACTTAGCATAACACCCTCGAGTTCCATCCATGTTGCTAAGAATTGCGATTTCATTCTTTCTCACTGCCATGTAGTATTCCATTGTATAGATAAACCACATCTTCTGGATCCATTTGTCAGTTGATGGTCATTTAGGCTCTTTCCATGATATGGCCATTGTTGAGAGTGCTGCTATGAACATAGGGGTATATGCGCCCCTATTCATCAGCACTTCTGTATCCCTTGTATAAATTCCTAGCAGTGCTATTACTGGGTCGTAGGGGAGTTCTATTGTTAATTTTTTGAGGAACCTCCACACTGTTTTCCAGAGGGGCTGCACCAGTTTACATTCCCACCAACAGTGTAGGAGGGTGCCATTTCTCCACATCCTCGCCCGCATCTATAGTCTCCTGGTTTGTTCATTTTAGCCACTCTGACCTGTGTGAGGTGGTATCTCAGTGTGGTTTTGATTTGTATTTCCCTGATGATGAGGGATGCTGAGCATCGTTACATGTGTCTGTTGGCCATCTGGATGTTTGGAGTCCTCTTTGGAGAAGTGTCTGTTCATGTCTTCTAACCATTTATTCACTGGATTATTTGTTTTTCAGGTGTGGAGTTTGGTGAGTTCCTTATAGATTTTGGATACTAGCCCTTTATCTGATATATCATTTGCAACTATCTTTTCCCATTCAATCAGTTGCCTATTAGTGTTGATGATTGTTTCTTTGCCATGCAAAAGCTTTTTATCTTGATGAGGCCCCAGTAGTTCATTTTTGCTCTAGATTTCCTTGTCTTTGGAGATGTGTCAAGTAAGAAATTGCTGTGGTCGAGGTCAAGGAGGTTGTTTCCTGCTTTTTCCTCTAGGATTTTGATGGTTTCCTGTCTCACATTCAGGTCCTTCATCCATTTTGAGTTTATTTTTGTGTATGGTAGAAGAAGGTGGCCTAGTTTCATTCTTCTGCATGTGGCTGTCCCATTCTCCCAGCACCATTTGGTAAAGAGACAGTCTTTTTCCCATTGGATACTCTTTCCCACTTTGTCAAAGATTAGTTGGACATACATTTGTGGGTCCGTATCTGGGTTCTCTATTCTGTTCCATTGGTCTATGTGTCTATTTTTGTGCCAATATCCTACTGTCTTGATGACTACAGCTTTGTAGTAGAGGTTAAAGTCTGGGATGATGATGCCTCCCGTTTTGGTTTTCTTCTTCAATATTACTTTGGGTATTCGGGGTCTTTTGTGGTTCCATACAAATTTTAGGATTGTTTGTTCTAGCTTTGAGAAGAATGCTGGTGCAGTTTTGATTGGGATTGCATTGAATGTGTAGATTGCTTTGGGTAGTAATGACATTTTAACTATATTCTTCCAATCCATGAGCATGGAATGTTTTTCCATCATTTCTTTGTGTCTTCTTCAATTTCCTTCATAAGTTTTCTATAGTGTTCAGCATACAGATCCCTTGTATATTAGGTTTATTCCTAGGTATTTTATGGGTTTTTTTGTGCAGTTGTGAATGATATCAGTTTCTTGATTTCTCTTTCTGTTGCTTCATTAGTGGTGTATAAAAATGCAACCGATTTCTGTATGTTGATTTTGTACCCTGTAACTTTGCTGAATTCATGGATCAGTTCTAGTAGGCTTCTGGTGGACTCTGTTGGGTTTTCCATGTAGAGTATCATGTTATCTGCGAAAATTGAGAATTTGACTACTTCTTTGCCAATTCCGATGCCTTTGATTTCCTTTTGTTGTCTGATTGCTGATGCTAGGACTTCCAGCACCATGTTAAACAACAGTGATGAGAGTAGGCATCTCTGTTGTGTTCCTGATCTCAGGGGGAAAGCTCTCAGTTTTTCCCCATTGAGGATGATATTAGCAGTGGATTTTTCATAAATGGATTTTATGATGTTTAAGTAAGTTCCTTCTATCCCAAGTTTCTCGAGGGTCTTTATTAAGAAAGGATGCTGTATTTCGTCAAATGCTTTTTCTGCATCTATCAGCAGGATCATATGGTTCTTCTCTTTTGTTAATGTGATGTATCACAGTGATTGATTTGCGAATATTGAACCAGCCCTGTAACCCAGGAATGAATCCCACTTGATAATGGTGGATATGCTTTTTATATGCTGTTAAATTCGATTTGCTAGTATCTTGTTGACGATTTTTGCATCCATATTCATCAAGGATATTGGCCTGTAGTTCTCCGTTTTTTAATTTTTTTTTAATTTTTTTTCTGGGTCTCTATCTGGTTTGGGAATCAAAATGATGCTGGCTTTGTAGGAGCCAGAAGTTTTCCTTCCGTTTCTATTTTTTTGGAGTAGCTTGAGAAGAATGGGTGTTAACTCTGATTAAATGTCTAGTAGAATTCTCCAGGGAAGCCATCTGTCCCAGGGCTCTTATTTGTTGGAAGATTGTTGATAACTGATTCGATTTCTTCACTACTTATGGGTCTGTTCAGATATTCTATCTCTTCCCATGTGATTTTTGGTAGTGAGTATGTGTTTAGGAATTTGTCCATTTCTTCTAAGTTGTCCAATTTGTTGGCATATAATTTTTCATAGTATTCCCTGATAATTGCTTGTATTTCTGAGGGATTGGTTGTAACAAATCCATTTTCATTCACGATTTTGTCTATTTGGGTGCTCTCTCTTTTCTTTTTGAGAAGCCTGGCTAGAGGTTTATCACTTTTATTTTTTCAAAAAATCAACTCTTGGTTTCATCTGTTCTACTGTTTGTTGGGTTTTTTTTATTCTATATGGTTTATTTCTGCCCTGATCCTTATTATTTCTCTTCTTCTGCTAGGTTTGGGGTGTTCTTGCTGCTCTGCTTCTAGTTCCTTTAGGTGCACTGTTAGATTTTGTATGTGCACTTTTTCTAGTTTCTTGAAATAGGCTTGGAATGCAGTGTACTTTCCTGTTAGGACTGCCTTTGCTGCATCCCAGAGTTTGGATTGTTGTATTTTCATTTTCACTTGTTTCCACATATTTTTAATTTCTTCTCTAATTCCCTGATTGGCCCATTTATTCTTTAGTAGGGTGTTCTTTAACCTCCATGTTTTTTGGAGGTTTTCCAGACTTCTTCCTGTGGTTGATTCCAAGTTTCATAGCATTGTGATCTGAAAGTGTGCATGGTTTAATCTCAATTCTTTTATATTTGAGGGCTGCTTTATGTCTCAGTATGTGATCTGTCTTGGAGAATGTGCCATGCACACTTGAGAAAGTGAGTTCCTTAGCTTCAGGATGTAGAGTTCTAAGTATATCTGTCAGATCCATCTGGTCCAAGTGTCACTCAGGGCCATTGTTTTACTGATTTTCTGTCTAGTTGACATATTCATTGCTGTAAGTGGAGTAGTAAAGCCCCATGCAATTAGCACATTCTTAGCAATAAGATTGCTTTGTTTCTGATTGTTTTACGTATTTGGTTGCTTCTGATTTTGGTGCATAGAAATTTATAATTGTTAGTTCTTCCTGATGGATAGACCCTGTAATTATTATATAATGCCCTTCTTCATCCCTTGTTACAGCCTTTAATTTAAAGGCTAGTTTGTCTGATATAAGTATGGCTACTCCAGCTTTCTTTTAACTTCCAGTAGCATGATAGATAGATCTCCATCCCCTCATTTGCAATCTGAAGGTATCCTCAGGTCTAAAATGAGTCTCTTGTAGACAGCTAATAGATGGGTCTTGTTTGTTTATCCATTCTGCTACCCTATGTCTTTTGATTGGTGCATTTAGTCCATTTACATTCAGTGTTATTATTGAAAAATATGGGTTAGGAGTCACTGTGTTCTCTGTAGTTTTCATGCTTATAGTGAAGTCTCTGGTCCTTTGTGTTCCTTGCAACATTTCCCTCACAGAGTGCCCCTTAGGCTCTCTTGTAGGGCTGGTTTAGTGGTGATGAATTCCTTCAATTTTTGTTTGTTTGGGAAAACCTTTATCTCTCCTTCTTTTCTGAATGACACGCTTGCTAGATAGAGGATTCTTGGCTGCATATTTTTTCTGTGCATCACACTGAAGATTTCCTGCCATTCCTTTCTGGCCTGCCATGTTTCAGTACATAGGTCTGCAACTACTCTGATAGGTCTCCCTTTGTATGTTAGGGCCCTTCTATCCCTAGCTGCTTTCAGAATTCTCTTTATCCTTATATTTTGCCAGTTTCACTATGATATGTTGTGCAGAAGATCAAGTTACATCTGAGGGGAGTTCTCTGTGCCTCTTGGATTTCAATGTGTTTCCTTCCCTGGGTTGGGGAAGTTCTGAACTATGATTTGTTCAAGTACCCCTTCAGCCCCTTTCTCTCTCTTCTTCTTATTGAATTCCTATGACATAGATATTGTTCCATTTGATTGCATCACTTAGTTCTCTAATTCTCCTTTCATGTTCCTGGAACATTTTATCTCTCTTCTTCTCTGTTTCCTCTTTTTCCATAATTTTCTCTTCTAATTCGCCTATCCTCCCCTCTGCCCCTTCAATCTGCGCTGTGGCCACCTCCATTTTAATCTGCACCTCATTTATAGCATTTTTTAATTCATCCTGACAATTTTTAAGATCCTTTATCTTTGCAGCAATGGAGTCTCTTCTGTCTTCTATGCTTTTTTTCAAGCCTAGCCATTAATTTTATGACTATTCTAAATTCTTGTTCAGTTATGTTGCTTATATCTGTTTGACCAATTCTTTAGCTGTCACTTCTTCCTGGAGTTTCTTTAAAGGAGAGTTCTTCTGTTTCATCGTTTTGGCTAGTTTTCTGTCTCTTGTCAGTTTTAAAAGCTTGTTCTGCACTCTGTGCCTCCAAGTCCTGCTGTATTAAAGGAGGCTCCTAGACTGTCGGGGCCTGTCCATTCAGAAAGTATTATTTTAATGGTGTCCCTTGGTCTCTCTTGTTGAGACTTTGGTTATTTTTTTCCCTGTTCGTAGTGACATTTGGGACTCTCCACCATGTGTACTTTGGCTTGTTTCTTGAGGTAGCCCTGGAAAGGAAAACAGACAGCCAAACAGGGAACAAAAGCACACAAAGGCACAAACAAATCAAAGAAGCAAACCGAAAGAAAAAACAAAAACAAAACAAAAACAACAAAAGACAAAGGACAGCCTAAAAGCATAAATCCAGAAATCGCAGCTACAAATAAAGAGCAGGATGGGGGCAATTCTGATGGAAGCACATATACAAAGAGAGAAATGACAGGGGTGGGGAGAAAGAGAAATTGAACATTGACCAGGCAGGGAGATTAAAAGGTTTAATTCAGATAGAGAAAAAGAATATGGCAGGAGGTCACAAGGAAAAAAACAAACAAAAAAACAACAAACATAATGTTACCCAGAGAAACTATATAGTCTGATTATCTCAGAGAGAGAGAGAGAGAGAGAGAGAGAGAAAGGAAGGTAATGATGGAGGCAGAACTTGCATCAAGAGAATGGATTTTATATGTCTGTTTAAGCAAACCTATAACCAGAATACCCGGTCCAGAGGAGGGGAGAGATAAGAATGAAAAAGGGAGAATATATCTGAAGAGCAAGAATTGATCTAGAGTTAATCAAGGCAATGCGTCAGTGCTGATCTTGGGAGAGGGGTTGTTTCCATATCCAGGCTCAGGAAACAAAGCAGCTACCCAGTGCAGAGGGGCGGGGTTTGGTGTAGGCAGGTCTCCCCTCCAGTATGGGTCTCACACCCACCTTGGTGGTTATAGGGAGAAAAATGGCAACCCCCCAGTCCCTTCTCAAACCAGACATTTGCAAATCACTCTTGGGTCCCATCTCACTGTGCCGCAGGTGCAGCCAAGGTGGGCTATGTTCAAGGTCCCGTGCCCAGCCTCCTTTCCAGATCTTCCTCCCTGTGAATTAATGATACTGCCGGAAATGTAATCCCACAAACCGGGGCACTTCCTAGCAGGGGATCGAGTAGGGAACTGGTTCCTCCTGATGCTGACTGTGTGACTGCGATCCCTAGCGTACCGTCTATCCCAAAGAGAATTTCTGGGACTAGGGCACCAAGTCCAAAGAAAGCCACATTTAGAGTTAGGATCTCTCTCTCTCTGAAAGCCCTGCGGTTAGAGATGGGATGATATGATTCCTCTCTTTTCCAGGGACTGTTCTAAGATTCCTCGGCTGCTCTTTCTCTTCCTTTGGTCTCTCCGCAGAGGGGGCTCCCTCCCCTCATTACCTCCATGTTCCGGCCCATTTTTATCTTCCCCAGTTTGCAGTCCTGCACCTATGAGGCTGTCTCCTTAGTGGACTCCTTCTCTTTTCCTCCCAGACTCTTGCGGTTCAGAGTCTTTGGCTTCAGCCCTTCTTTGTTTGGGAGATGCAGGTGGGAAGTACGGAACTCCCTATTTCTCCACCATCATGCCCCTTCTGGGCATGTCTTTTAATTCATATAGTATCATAAAATGCATTTGGCTATATTTAAGAAAGAATTCGCAAAGATTTATATGTGGTCATATGTTAATAATGCTATTTAAAAATCCACAAGTGTAAACATCACTCTACGATTAATCAATGCACTTAAGTTATTAAATAGGGATTCTCCCTTTATCTGGAGAGCATTGGTAAGCTAACAAAAGATTTTAAGCAGAGGAATTACCTAATCACTCTGGCTGCCAAGTGGAGAATGCATGGAGTGGAGGTGGTGAAGGAAGTGCAGGGTATAACATGGAAATGATCTCAAAGTGAGATGCTGGGGCCTTGGTGTTGTTCACGGTGGAGATGAGGAAAAATGGACATTTTGGAGAAATCTTCAGAAGGCAAGATCTATTGGATGTGGTAATGGAGTCCACGTATGCATGTTAAGAAAAGGGGTGGTGGGTGAAGATGATTCCTAGGTTTTGGCTTCTGCAACTGAAAGGATGATGGTGCCACTGAAAGAGAAGCAAGCTAATGGGAGAATATTATGGGCTCAATCTGGAAACTTGAATTTAACTACACTTGGAACGAAACTGCAGATGTTGAGTTAGAGATTGTATGTGGGTCCTGGAGCTTCAGAGGAGAGATCTGAGATACACACTTTGAAGTCATCATCTTGAGCCAATCACTTCACTGCTCTGAGCTTCAGGTTGTGTGTGTGTGTGTGTGTGTGTGTGTGTGTGTGTGTGTGTGTAAGTAATTACATATTGAAAAGCTAAGATGGTTCTTTCTACCCAACATTATTTGGAGGATTAAGATAAGTGGTATGTGAAGTTTGTGAATTTTAAGGTGCCAACGAGGTCTTTGGTGTGGTGGTGCTGATGACAGCAATCGGGGGAGAGAGGTGGTGAGGCAGGTGGTGGAAACAGCGACCACGTAGAACCCCATGAAGAATTTTTCCTCAGGACTGTTCCTTTTGCACTTAAATGAATACTGGGGTTTTTTGTTTTTTGTTTTTTTGCCTAGAACAAAGTCATTGATTTTATGTGTTCTGTAATCTAAGCCTGATTCAAAACTGGGAAACCAGTATTCTTTAAATTTAAACCATCATAAATCAATCCTTTGTGAAGGAGAAGGTATGATAATCATGAAAACATGTTGAAGAACGTCATCAAGTTGTTAGCCATGAGGAGGAGGTGGTGTTCCTTGAAGGTTTTATTCCATTTTTGCTGTCTGCTGTCTCTAGCCCTACACTTCGGACAATTTGTGTACAGGTTTATTATTTCAGTTCCCTCATGCAGCAACCGGTCATTCTGTTGTTCTGAGTGAATTTGAGATATCCCCAATCCTGGCTGGTGTGAAGTAATTTTAGGTTTTTCTTTAATGTATTTTTTAAATCCATAAATTGTCTTGCAGCATTTTCTGTTTTCAAAGTATTTTATTTTAAAAGAAACTTCATAATGACTATCTCTGGGGAGTGGAAATGAGTCACGTGTGTGTGTGTGTGTGTGTGTGTGAGAGAGAGAGAGAGAGAGAGCGCGAGCGAGTGCGAGAGCGCAGCAGTGAAGGAAAAGTACTTTTTCTTTATACCATTCTGAGCTGTTGGAAGCCTCTGCAATACACACGTATTAATTTTATAATAAGAAATCAGTGAAAAGTTCGATAAAGTCTCATAAAATAGGATAGCTACTTAGCCTTTCACATTTTACTCCACTCTAAGGCTGTGTCTAGAGGTAAAAAAAAGAACTTTAAACAGCGAGTCTAGAGAACTCAGGTCAGATATCCACCACTGAAGTTTTTAACCCTTCAGATTGGTGATCTCTATTAGATTTATTTTTCAAATTATCACAGACATATCCTGACCTTCTGTGCCATTTCATACTATGGAAACCATTTCTGAAGACTCCATAATTTTTCCTGATCTCCTCACAATAACTGTCCTTTTCAGATAAGAAAACCAAATGAGAAGTTCTGACTCAGAGCTGAAAGTTACTATAGTAACTTATCTGAGGTTCTACAGCAAGGGGGAGGGAGAGAACCAGAGGCCAGACCTCTTTCCACTATACCATGCAATGCATTAAGTCTACCTTTTAAAAAAATATATTTATTTTGGGGAGAGCACAACTAGGGGAGGGGCAGAGACAGGATCTGAAGCGGGTTCAACACTGACAGTGTGATAGCCATGAGCCCGATGTGGGGTTGGAACTCGGGAACCACGAGATCCTGACCTGAGCCAAAGTCGACCACTCAACTGACTGAGCCCCCCAGGTTCCCTGTCTCTACCTTTTTACCTTGTATTACCACTTACAAATGATTACTGAAATTTAAACATGTGAAAGAGTGAGAATATCCAAATAATATAACCAAATTCCTCTTCTGTTCATTCAGTCCTGTAACTTGGTTCTCTCTTCTTATATTCTTAGTCTGTAATCTATAGAAACAAAGAATTATATAAGTCACAGCCCTGGAAGAACTGGGCATTAGCAGTCTGAAAATGTGCCTTAGATTATGATCTTTCAGATTTATTTTTAGGATCTAACTGTTCCTATAGTGGATAAGTATGTACAATAGAGAAAAGACTGCTTTGGATATTAACTGACCATGGAATTCATTTAATGGAGGCATTCATTTACATCTTGCAGTAAATGGAATGGAATGTCAGTATAAAGAATTATCCCTTCTCTCCAGAAAGAGGCATCACTTCTCAAAGTAAAGCCCCCTGGAAGCAGGTATTGATTAACTTAAATGCTGACATCGTTTTCAAATATCCATGGGAGTAAGCTTTCACTGCAAAAATAATTTCTTTCATTCCCATTGCAAGGTGGGGATGTTCGAAGCCTATTATTTGTGATGTTGACACAGAAATGAGAATCATAAGATTAAAATATTATCTCTTTAATAACTCTGTCCTCTAGTTTCATATTTACTGCTTTTCAAATGTTTCCATGAGCAAAATAATAGTAACAGCAGAAATCACTGTCTAAAGCTCATAGCTGTCAACAGTATTAAACTGTGCTTTCGGTTTGCATCCTAATTAAGCATGTTTGCAAGTTATTTTGCCAAAAACAATAGAACTTTTGTGTTGAATTTTGCCATGATATAAATTACATGTGTGGGTTAGAAATATTCTGGGAGAGAACAATTTTTCATATGTTCAATTTTTCTTACTTAATAAACCATTTAGACTTGTCCCTGTGGTCATTTGACTACAGACAGCATTAAAGTCTAACATATTTTATTTTCTCCTAAAGTAATATTTATAAAAGATTTCCTTTGGAAATGCAAATGTTTTTCTTTTTCTTTTGATTTTTAATGTTTTCTTTGTTTTGTAAATTCTGTAGAAAGTCTGAGGGTGGTGCCTGACGCACCTCCACTTATCAGAAGAAATGTAGAAATGTGTTAGCTTCGTGATTTAAAGCTATATCCTTCCCTGAGGTGTGCGCTAAGCTGAATGAAAAATGCACCTCTGGGTTCGAGTGGAGAGCTTAGACAGAGCTGTTTGTATTTTGGAAAGAAGAATCTCAGTAGAATTAGATCATAGTAGGATTTAATTTATGGCCATTTATTTTTCTGATTCTCTCTTACTCGATCATTAGTCTTACCAATCATCCGGTAATGGGAAGGGCGAGAGCATTAAAGTTTCATTAAGAACAGCTCTCCTTTCTGGTAACCACTGGGGCAAAACTACAAGTATATGTTATCTATAAAATTCCAGGATATGTGAAAAGATTCTGTGGTAAAAAGCAGTACCTTTCATTGGCAGTTTTCACAGACTCCCTGGGGTACGTGTGCTGGGGAGAAGGAAGACATAGGGGAGGCCAGAGAGAAGGGGGCAAGGATTCAGACACTTTCTTAAATAAACTTTAAGTCAAAAATTTACAGGCAGGCACCACCCAAGTGGATGGAAATGTGCTATAAGTAGCTTTAGATTCTCAGTGGGTTCCTTCTATTCATTCATTCCAAAAATATTCATGGCACACCTACGATGTCCCGGGCACCATCTCGCTAAGTGTCAGCACTGCCCCTGCCTTAATGGGGTTCAGAGTCTATGAGAGGGGACAGACAATAAAGAAGTCATTACACGGGGAACTAGATAGTGACAGTCATGATGAGTGCCATGGAGGACAACTCTCAAGCTGTGGGAATTTAGAAACCGGGATCCCAACCTAGACGGATGGCAGGGCCAGGCAAAGAGATGATAGAAATGGCCTTCCTTCAAAAACCATGTTTAGGCTGAGGCTCAAGGGTGAGGATTAGCCAAGATGAAGAGGATGAGCAGAGACCAGGTATTTAATCAGAAGAGCATATGTTACTGCCCTGAGGCCAAAAGACGTTTGGGGAACCAGGGAGAAGACAAAAAATTGAGGATAAGCTAGTATATGGTGAACCCGAGGGGGATGGAGCCCATGCTGGCTACAAAGGGTATCTGGTCCACAATGATTTAGGTCTGTAGAAGTCACTTGATGCCTCTTAAATGATTTAACTCAGGGGGTATGTCGAACAAACACATAAGTAGAACTAAATGGGCATGGGAAAGTGTCATTTATAGAAGCAGTCCAGAAGTAGAATCTCATGAAATAAACTTGGTCCCAAGCCTTCTTCTTGATCATATGCCTACCTCCATGTCAAAGCATCTCAGTGTGTCCTTGCCCTGACCTCTCCACCTTTTAGAATTTTGTTTTGGAAACCTGGTCTGTTGGTTTTCCTTGGGGTCAGTGCCTTTATTGAGGCAAGGAATAAACAGAGCACACCAGAATGGAAAAAATCTTACTGGGTTCCCAAGGAAATATATTAATATTTTCCTGCATTTCATATGATAATGCTCAGTGATACAATTTACTCTTAGACGGTTTTATCCAGCCGTATTGAAAGGTATTTTAGGAGATGGTGTGTGTATGTGTGTGTAGGTATATATATATGTGTGTGTGTGTGTATATATATACACATACATATATGTGTGTATATATATACACACATGCATATGAAATAATCAAGTGATAACTGTTATGCTTAAACCCTAACCCATTTTGACATTCTATATATTTTATAATTTGAACTAAGTGGGTAAGACGTTTAAAATTATTTTACATTTCACAACACTTTAAGAAACAGCTAGCTCGGGGAAGAAAGGAATTTTCATGGCTATTTTCTGAATGGCTACATTTAGATGCTGAGCTTTTAACAAGACTTTGATTTCATTCCAAAGCCCAGAGCCCTGCAAGGATAGGATCTTGGGAATACTCTACATTCCTTAAAGAATGCTTATCAATTAAACCATCTCATTTTAGTTAGTGACCTTCTGTGGAGTGAGGAGCTAGCATTTCCCCAAATTATCTCACATAAAGAGAAAACAAACACTGTAATAGATTCTTCTGATAGCTGTGAAGTGGAAACAACTGTATTTTTTAATTAAGCTTTAATGGCAGGTATTTTCATTGCAGGACAAAACAGCATGATACCATGACATCAGGGCAAAAAATGCTTTTGTCAAAGTTTATAAACAAAACCACAGAAGAGAGCCAATATTAGAAAAGGTGAAAGATCTAGACTGCAAGCTGACTCGACTCCTAATTGACTTGGACCCACTGAAACTAACAGTAACTAAAATGCAAATTTCTTCATAAAAAAAAAAAGGCAGTTTGTTCTCACCCAAGCTGCCTCCTTGTTCAGTTACCAGGAGGCAACTACGATTTCAACTCCCCACATCATTTTCATGATGGTCGTTGCCAGCTGTGGGGTAGGTGGCGCTGAGCCACTGTTATTTGCCTTGCAGTTGCTACCAGGTGCTTAACCAGTGTGGATATATATGTACTGCCTTTGTAATTTGCTTCTGAGACCTTGGTTCTTTGTGTATGATGTCCATATAGAGGAGAGAGAAAACATTTATTGAACACCAAAGACGTGGCAGGCCTGTGTATACATAAAAGAATGAATATGACCTGGCAAACTCCTTTCCCTTGAGAGGTTTTGAAGGACTCTTCTCAGAGAACATCAGAGTTTGGTGCCCATCTCCACTAGATCTGCCAAAGATTGAACCCAGGCCATCTGACACCAGAGTCCATACTTGTAATTGTTATACCAAACTTCTTTAAAGGTATGGATAGGTGAGCCTTTGATTTTTTTTTTTTCTTCTTCAGGATATATCTGCATTTCTTCAACTCATCTTTAAGTGACATGGGTTTTGGTCCTCTCTGTGGCCTGTGTCCCCCACTGCAGATGCATCAGATTTGTCGATGTCCGTGTCAAAACTGAACATAATACTACAGTTGTCAGAGGATCAGTTCAGAGTACAGTAGTCTCAACCCATCTTGGGATCTGGACACATGCCTTTTGTTTTTTCATTTAAATTCAAGCTAGTCAGGGGTGCCTGAGTGGCTCAGTGGTTAAGCGTGTGACTTCAGCTCAGGTCATGATCTTAGGGTTTGTGAGTTTGAGCCCCACGTTGGACTCTGTGTTGACAGCTCAGAGACTGGAGCCTGCTTCAGACTCTGGGTCTCCCTTTCTCTCGTTGTCATTCCCCTGCACGCTCTCTCTCTTTCTTTCTCTCTCTCTCACGCTCTCTGAAAATTAAACATTTTTTAAAAAATAAAGTCAAACTAGTTAACATGCAGTGTAGTCTTGGTTTTAGGAATAGAACCCAGGGATTCATCTCCTACATAGGACACGCAGTGCTCATCCCAAGAAGTACCCTCCTTAATGCCCCTCACTCCTTTAGCCCCTCCAGCAACCCTCAGTTTGTCCTCTGTATTTAAGAGTCTCTTATGGTTTGCCTCCCTCTCTGTTTTTTTATCTTATTTTTCCTTCCCTTCCCCTATATTCATCTGTTGTGTTTCTCAAATTCTGCTTGAGTGAAATCATATGAAAGTGGTCTTTCTCTGACTATTTCGCCTGGCATAATACATTCTAGCCCCATCCACGTTGTTGCAAATGGCAATATTTCATTCTTTTCCATTACCAAATAGTATTCCTGTGTGTGTGTGTGTGTATCACCTCTTAATGCAGCCAAAGGTTGTACAGAGATGAATTCTTGAGAGATTTGTTGGGGTGGAAGGGACAGAGAATGGGTATTGGTTTTACATCAAAATGTTGGTCTGTATAAAACTGTGGTCAGTTAAAATCCCCAGAGTATGTGAACTGCAGTCAAGTCCAGTCTCCCCTTGAACTTGTACAGTTTGTATTCACTGTGCTTAAATGTAATCCTATGGGTTCAGTCCGGGGCTGGTGACGATAAATTTTAACATTGAGGGCCTCATCTGTCATTCCAGCTTCTCCTCCTAGCCTGTGTAATCAGCAGATCCAAGAGCAGGCCTTTGCCATCTTTGCCCAGGTTCATCCAGCCCTTCACCAGGCTGTCTTATGGACGCCTCTTTCACAGGTGAGGGCTCTCCAGCTATACTCTTCATCCATCCTCCCTCATTCAGTGTCTTATTAATCAGGATAACGTGGAAGACTTTTTCAAGTAACTTTCTTTTTTTTTTTTTTTTTAAATGTTTTATTTATTTCTAGGAGAGAGAGAGACAGCGTGAGCAGGGGAGGGTCAGAGAGAGAGGGAGTCACAGACTGAAACAGGCTCCAGGCTCTGAGCTGGCAGTCAGCACAGAGCCCGACGCGGGGCCCGAACCCACGAACCGTGAGATCATGACCTAAGCGAAAGTCGGACGCTTAACCGACTAAGCCACCCAGGCGCCCCTCAAGTAACTTTCTAAAATCAAAGTGTACAGGGTGATTTAAAAGGAAATTAAACTTTCAAAAATGTCTTACTAGACCAAGTTTTCTGCAGTTTCTTCATGTGAGAATCCACATGAACTTCCTGTTTGTATCACCTCTTTCTTGGCAGCCTTGAGGAAATGAAAGATGGCATCACAACTACCCCCTTCAACTATTGATAGTGCTGTGCTACGAAGGGTATAAAATGAATTAAAGTATAGAATGTGTGTTGTTAGCACAGACTGACCAATTGTAAAATTATGGAAATAACTGAGGGAGTCTATTAAAATTGGTTTGGACCACATGTTTATATGTAATCTAACTACTAATAGATTTCTTAAAATGTTCCAATCTTTTTGAGTCACCCTGTTGTGGTCCTAACATTCTCCCCATCAAACAATTTATTCACCTATAGGGGAAGAAAAAGAATAAAAGTGTTCTATCAACAAGTAATTTGTGGGACACCTGGGTGGCTCAGTCGGTTGAGTGTCAGACTTTGTCTCAGGTCATGATCTCATGGTTCGTGAGTTCAAGCCCTGCATTGGGCTCACTGCTGTCAGCACAGAACCAGCTTCAAATCCTCTCTCCCCCTCTGTCTCTGCCCCTCCTCTGATTGTGCGCTCGCTCTCACGCGCTCGCGCTCTCTCCCCACTCCTCAAAATTAGATATTAAAAGAAAGCAGTAATTTGTGATACTCTGATAATCATGTGACTCTTTGTAGGACCACTATATTGTCTTTAATTGTCTTAGCCAAAGCAATTTACAGCAATCTCTTTCAGTCACTTCTCAGCAATAATTTTAGTTCTTCAAATGGCAAACCTATTTTAGCGATTTTTGACAAGCAACAGCAAATCCAGTCTAGCATCAACCAAGGCCAATCCTGAATGGAAAACATTCCACTAAGTATGTTTATTGAAGACGGTCGAAGGTAGTAGCCAAGGTGTATTGAATTCAAGTTAGGTCAAAGCTAGTTAAAGAGGATCTCAGATGCAGTGTGATGCCAGGAGGAATTAAAGAATGAATGAACTGTAGGGAACAAAGGAAATTTAATTTGGTCTGACATGAGGTAGGAAGATTCTAAGACTAGACTTTAAGGTGTATATTCATGCTGAGCTCTCTTAAGTGAAAAGCCCATTGCTACGCTCTGTTCAACCTTGCCTTGTGGGGGAGCAGCAGGATCCCTGGTCAGTCCCTCCCCTCACCCCTAGTCCTCACTAGCTAACAGATCTTGCTTCCCCCATCTTCCTTACCCCCTCCTTCTGGCATGTCTCTGTGTGGAATGTCTTCTTAAAGATGCCAGACCCTAATCACAAAGTTCTGTGAGATGGGCAAAGGTTCTCTGCTTATCAAGCTAGCAGCCAGCTGGCCAGTCACTCAGCAAGGCATCAAAGCCCGTGCCAGGGAAGGTAAAAGGAGAGGCACATGCTTCTTTTGATCAAGACATTTTTCCTCTCTGCGTATTAACTTCTCAAGTGCCATCGTCTTAAATTACTAGTCCTGTCTTGAGCTGTGGATATGATGTTTGGATTAGATGGTTAAGTTAGTCACAAATATGTGGTATGTTTATTGTTAACTATTTTGAGTCATATGATCTCGTTTCTGATGACGTACCTTTTGTTGAATTTTTAAAGGTTATGGAACATCACGACCACTAATGTTTTGGGATCACTTACTTATTAGTGTTTCTTATGAAGCTGTGGAGAGTCTGTAAATGATATGTCCTATCAGGGAAACTCCTTGATCTTCCTAAAGAGGGACTGGTAAACACATCTGTTCAGCTCTTCACTCACACAGAATTGCAGTGTGATGGAAGCAGCCAGAGAGTTCTACTAAGAGACCTGGTGTCAATTCCCAGTGCTAGCTAGTACTTACTCGGTAGCCCTGTCTCTTTGGCAAGTTCTACCTTTCCTCTGTCTCCGTTTTCTCATTTGTGAAGTGAAAAGTTAATATCAGCCCTAAAATGTTGCAGGGGAATGAAATCATTTTTTTAAACTATGAATATTGGATCTTGTATTGCTATCACAAATAAGGTCCATTCATGTAACATACATTAACATTTCAGGCTCCTTAGTTCCAGTTTAAAATACCGTATTTTATAAGAAAAACGGGAACATAATTAGAAAAAAAGAATAAAACTCATCTACAGATGGGGAAATAATGTATACTACTTCTAAATAAGTATTTCAAAGGAACTGTGTTTTTAAGCATGAGGAAGAAAAGGTTATTTCAATAACAGTTTTTAAATCATGATGAATTACATCAAGAATGGTGACAGTTGATTACCCTTGCAATTGAGCAAAAAATTGGAGTAAAATAGTTTAGGCTTATGCGTGAGGAATGTGGGTTAGGAACACAGGAAGTTTCCTGATTGATAACAGTTGGAACAAATTATAGAAGTAAGTTGGAAATTTTTAATAACAAGATAGATTTTTCATCAACCTATCATTTACATAATTAAGGTGTGATCCATCCTAAATATTTTACTTGGGCTAAGTGACATATTTTTCCCTCAAGTTTTTTTGAATTTTTATTATGATAAAAACACTTAACATGAGATCTACCCTCAGCACATATTAAGTGCATAATACATTATTGTTGACTATGGGTACAATGTTGTAAAGCAGATTTCTAGAGCTTATTCATCTTGCTTAACTGAAACTTGATTAGTGGCTCCCCATTTCTCTGCCCCCCAAGCTCCTGGCAACCACCACTCCACTCTTTGATTCTACAAACTTGACTATTGTAGGTGCCTCATATAAGTGGAGTCAGGAAAGTAATTGTCTTTCTGTGACTGGCTCACTTTACTTGACAGATAGTGTCCTCAACTTTCATCCATGTTGTCCCATATCTCAGTTTCCTTCTTTTTAAAGGTGAATGAGATTTCATTGTATGAATATGACACATTTTTTCTCTATCTGTCCTTCTGTCGATAGATATTTAGGTTGTTTCCATATCTTGGTTACTATGAATAGTATTGCAATGAACATAAGAGTGCTAAGATCTCTTTGAGACCTCATTTCAGTTCTTTTGGATAAATACACAGAAGTGGAATCGCTAGATCATAATTTTGGAGAAACTCTATAATGTTTTCCAGAGTGGCTACACTACTTAGAACCCCCACCAACAATGTATGAGGATTCCAATTTCTCCCCATCCTTGCTAACACTTATTGTCTTTTATATTTTTGATAATAGTCATACTGACAGATATGAAGTGATATCTTGTGGTTTTGATCTCCATTTACCAGCTAATTAGCAACTTGGAGCATTTCTTTGTATACCTATTGGCCGTATGTATGTCTTCTTTGGAAGAATATCTATACAAGTCCTTTGCCCAATTTAAAATCAGTTTATTAGCTTTCTTGGTATCGAGTTGTAAGAGCTCCTTAAATGTTTTATATATCAACCCCTTATAGATTCATGATTTGTAAATATTTTCTCCCATTCCATAGAATGCCTTTTTACTCTTTTGTTTCATTTGCTGTTCAGAAGCTTTTTAGTTTGACATAATCTCACTTGTCTGTTCTTATTTCTGTTGCCTGTGCTTTTGGTATCAAATCATTGCTAACACCAATGTCATGAAGCTTTATTCATATGTTTTCTTCTAAGAGTTGTATGGTTTCAGATCTCCTGTTTAAGTTTTAAGTCTTTAATCCATTTTGGTTTATGTGTGTGCATGTGTGCATGTGTGTGTGTGTGTGTGTGTGTGTGTGTGGTATCTTATATAGTTTCAATTTCATTCCTTTGCATGTGGATTTCCAGTTTTTCCAGCACCACTTGTCGAAGACTGCTCTTTCCCCATTGTGTATTCTTGGCACTCTTGTTGAAGATTAATTGGTCATATATGCTTGGGTTTATTTCTAGGCTCTCTGGTCTGTCCCACTGGATTCTGTCTTTATGCCAGTGCCATAATGTTTTGATTCCTATAGCTTTGTGATATGCTCTGAAATCAGGAGTCATAATGACTCCAGCTTTATTCTTCTTTCTTAGGATTGATTTGTATATATTCACTTGTAGAAATTTTTTCCTATTTCTATGAAAAATGCCATTGGAGTTTTATAGGGATTGCATTGAATCTATAGGTCACTTTCGGTATTGTGAAAATGTTAACAGTACTAGGTCTTCCAACCCGTGAACATGAGATATCTTCATTTGTTTCTGTCATCAATTTTTTTTTGACAATGTTTTATAGTTTTCAGTATATAAGACTTTCACATCTCTAGTTGAGTTCATTTCTAAGTATTTTATCCATTTTATCCCATTAAAATGGGAACGTTTTCCTAATTTCTTTTATAGTTTGTAATGTATAGAAACAGGAGTTATTTCTGTATGTTGATTTTGCATCCTGCAATCTTACTGAATTTGTTTATTCTAAATGTATTTTTATGGAATCTTTAGGTTTTTTCCTATATATAAGCCCATGTTGTTTGTAACAGACAATTTTACTTCCGATTTGGATACTTTTTATTTATTTTTTGTGCCTAATTGCTCTGATTAAGACTTCAGCACTATGTTGAGGGGCGCCTGGGTGGCTTAGTCGGTTAAGCGTCCGACTTTCGCTTGGGTCATGATCTCGCAGTTCGTGGGTTCGAGCCCCGCGTCGGGCTCTGTGCTGACTGCCAGACTTCAGCACTATGTTGAGTAGAAGTGATGAGAGCAGGCATCTTTGCCTTGTTACTAATCTCAGAGGAAAAGCTTTCAGTTTTTCATCAGTAAGTGGGATGTTAGCTGTGGGCTTTACGTATATGGACTTTATTATGTTGAGGGACTTTCCCTCTGTTCCTAGTTTGTTGAGGGTACTGATCATGAAAGAAGGTTGAATTTTATCAAATGCATTTTCTGCGTCTATTGAGAAGACTATGTAATTTTTTTAATCCTCCATTCTGTTAATGTGGTGTATCACATTAATTGATATTTGTATGTTGAAAAATCTTTGCATACCAGAGATAAATCCCAGTTCATCACGGTGTGTGAGCCTTTTAATGTGCTGCTGAATTCAGTTTGCTAGTATTTTATTGAGGATTTTTAAATCTGTATTTATCGGGAATCTTGGCCTATAATTTTTTTGGTTTTTGGTTGTGTTTTTTTCTTCTTTGTGGTGTCTTTGGCTTTGGTATAAAGGTTATGCTAGCTTCATAAAATGAATTGGAAGTGTTCTTTCCTTTTTGCTTTTTTGGAAGAATTTAAGGAGCAGGGGTATTAGTTCTTTATATGTTTGGTAGAAACAATGTGAAACCATCTGGTCCTGGGCTTTCCTTTGTTTTAAGGTTCTTGATTGCTGATTAAATCTCCATACTAGTTATAGGTCTATTTAGACTTTCTATTTCTTCATGATTGAGCCTTGGAATGTTGTATATTTTTAGGAATTTATCTACTTCTAGATTGTCCAGTTTCTTGGCATATAATCATTTGTAGTAGTCTTTTATCCTTTTTAGTTCTGTGATGTCAGTTATGTCTCTTTTTTCATTTTATTTGAGTCTTCTCCCTTTTTAACTTAGTCTTGCTGAGGGTTTACCACTTTTATCTTTTCAAAACATGAACCCGGGGTGCCTGGGTGGCTCAGTCAGTTGAGTGTCCGACTTCGGCTCAGGTCATGATCTCATGGTTTGTGAGTTTGAGCCATGAGTCGGGCTCTGTGCTGACAGCTCAGAGCCTGGAGCCTGTTTCAGATTCTGTGTCTCCCCCTCTGTAAGCCCCTCCCCTGCTCATATTCTGTCTGTCTGTCTTTCTCTGTCAAAAATAAATAAAAATATTTTTAAAAACTTTTTTCTTTTTCTATTTTTTTCTAGTCTCTATTTATCCCTGCTCTAATCTTTATTATTACCTTCCTTCTGCTAATTTTGGACTGTTTTTTTCTTTTTTCTAATGTTTTTTTTTATTTCTAGGAGAGAGAGAGAGAGAGACAGCGTGAGCAGGGGAGGGTCAGAGAGAGAGAGGGAGATACAGACTCTGAAATAGGCTCCAGGCTCTGAGCTGGCAGTCAGCACAGAGCCCGACGCGGGGCTTGAACCCACGAACCTCGAGATCATGACCTAAGCGAAAGTCGGACGCTTAAGTGACTAAGCCACCCAGGTGCCCCTTTTTCTTCTTTTTTCTAGCTCCTTGAGCTGTAAAATTAGGTTGAGATCTTTTTTTTTTTTAATGTTTATTTTTGAGGAGGGGAGAGAGAGAAAGAGAGCATAAGCAGGGGAGGGGCAGAGAGAGAGGGAGACAAAGAATCCGAGGCAGCTCCAGGCTCTGAGCTGTCAGTACAGAGCCCAGCTCACAGCTCAAACTCACGAACTATGAAATTATGACCTGAGCCACTCAGACACTCAACTGACTGAGCCACCCCAGCACCCCGAGATCTTCTTTTTTAATGTAGATGTTTATCACTATGGAGTTACCTCTGAGTATTCTTTTACTACATCTCCTAAGTTTTGTCTTTTCATTTTATCTATATTCTCTTTCATTTATATTTGTCTCAAGTTATTTTCTAATTTCTTTTTTGACCCATTGGTTGTCTAATAGTATGTTGTTCCTTGGGGTGAAGCAGGCAGCTGCCATCTTTGCTCACTCTTTGCTGAGCAAGGGGAGGACTATTAAACCTCCATCTCAGTTCTCCCCCAGGTGAGAGAACTAGACTGCTAGACTGCACTGGACCTGTCAGAACTCCACGACTGGCAAGAAAAATGCCAGTTTTGGGGGCCTCCCCAGAGAAGTTGGGATATTGGATACATAGATCAAGAAGTGACCAAGTTTTTAAGAGGTAGAGAAGCTAGGTACTTTCTCACAGGACTTTGGTAGTGAAAGCCCAAGAGTAACTTCCTTCTCCCTACAGCATGTTTCCCCTGGACCTTGCCCACATCACCACTTTCTTACTTATCACATCGTACTGTGATACTCGATCATTAATTCCCTCCCACACTCTCCCTGGATCATTTACCTTCACACTCAACTCTAGCACCCAGTGTAGGACCAGGCATCTATAGACCTCCAATAAATGTTTGTTGAATGAACAAACAAAATATGAGTGATGGATAGAAACAATGTGATATAATGATTAAGAGCCTATGGTTGGGAATCAGAAGAACCTGAGTTCAGATCCAGGCTCTACCTCTTACAAGCAGTGTGATCTTGAGCAGCTGACTTAACTCTCTCTGTCTTGTGTCCTTATCTGTAAAATGGTGTTACATACCTAATCCATAGCGTTCTTATATGTTTTGTATATATTTTTTTAATATAAGATGATGTCTTGGGGTGCCTGTGTGGCTCAATCGGCTGAGTGTCTGACTCTTGCTCTTGGCTCAGGTCTTGATCTCAGGGTCATGAGTTCAAGCCCCATGTTGGACTCCATGCTGGGCATGGAGCCTACTTAAAAAAAAATATATATATACGCACGCACACACACACACACACGGTATCTAGCAATAAGTAACTATTAATATACCATTATTTTTCATAATGAAAGTTACAAAAAATAATACAAGCATTATAACACATATGTTTCTATTTTTGCTAGTAATTTAATTGTGATTTGTTATCATTATTGACAGAAATGCTTGAGTGATTCACTGATGGCCAGTACAGAATGACCCGTTCAGATTATGTGACAGGTATCATTCAGACCCAAAACTTCACAAGTGGGCCTTCTTGCTTTGGACTGAGCTTTGGGTAGGAGAGGTGGAATGGAGTTAACAGCATTGCCTATAGTTCTACAACCTTAAAGAAACAAAGGCCTGTTTCCACCAAAGAAAGCTTTACAGTCCTCTCCAGCACATCCAGAGCTTCTCAGAGCATCACTTAACCAACCCAAAGATACAGAGAGATGAACCATAAACTTTCAGTCAACCAGTCATTCTCAGACGTTAGTGTCCAGCAAAGTAATTGGGAGGACTTGTTTAAACAGATTGCTGAGCTCCATCTCCATCACTAGGCTTGGGAGAGGACCCCAATTTTTATTTCTAAAAAGTCCCCACATAGTATTGATGATAGTGGTTCAAGCACCACACTTTGAGAAACACTGAGTTCATAGAAATGCTTGAGTTAGGAGTAACCTGACTCCAGGGCAGGAATGTGTGCAGAAATCTTTCCACTCAGGTGAATTGCCTGATAACGCCTGTAAAGATGAGGGTTTTCTTTTTCCAGCCCCAGTGTTTTCAACCCTGAACTCCCTCTTCTTTATAAATTTATTGGTAGGAGAAGTAGTTTCATGAAGTTGTTTTTAAGCTTTTATGAGCCTGACAAAATCTCTTTCAGAGAAACCTATATGCACATACACAGAAGCATTGCTTATAATTTCAGGAGGTGCTGGGACACCTCTCCCACCAGCCTAGCCACTGGCCCTAAAGAGTATCAGTAGAAAAACTATGCCCTAGGGGCACTTGGGTGGCTCCATCGCTTAAGCATCCAACTTCAGCTCAGGTCATGATCCCACAGTTCATGAGTTCTAGCCCCATGTCAGGCTCTGTCCTCAGAGCCTGGAGCCTGCTTTTGATTCTGTGTTTCCCTCTCACTCTGTCCCTCCCCCACTCACACTCTCTCTCTCTCAAAAATAAACAAACATTAAAAAAAAGAAAAGAAAAATTATGACCTAACACAGTCTTGAGTTCACATGGATGTAACAAAAATTCCCTTCTTAGAATTAATCTTTCAGTTAACTCATTTTTAAAACAGGAATAATAATAGTTCTTACATCAAAGTTTTTGTGAAGATTAACCAATATAATACATGAAAGGGCATAGTTTAAAAACCAAAAACACTAAATATTACCTTTTTCTCTCTCTTTGTAGTCTTGCTACAATAATCCTCATTCTTGAGGCAAGTGGATGCCTCTCCCTACTAAGAAAAGATGAGGAAGTATACGAAAAAAGAGCCCTTAGAGTAATGTTTCAATACCATAATCTATGCCCATCACCTTCTTCCACTAAGATCTGGTCACAAGCCACCATATCCAGGTTCTCCCTGTGAGCCACTGAGCAATGGGATCTAGCAAGCCCAGGCTTAGCTCTGTGACATGAGAGTCTCAATTTATTTGCCCTAAAATGCTCCTCTTTACAAACGTCCAGTGCCTTGTCATGTCCCCATGTTAATGCTTCCTGGCAGAGAGAGAGAAATGTGAAGTTCTAATAGAGGTTTGTTTCTAGGCTAGAAGTTGCTGAATCTCGAGAAGTAATGATTAAGGGCTTAAGCCTGATTCTCCTCATTTCTACAAAAATAACTAAACAAGTACCTTGATAGGCCAACCAGCAGACATTTATTTAGCACCTACTGTGTACACTGTATAATAGATAACCAAAAGAGAAGTAACACATGTCCCTAGGCAGTGCCAACTGACAAGCCAGCAGGGATGATAGATACATGCAAAAATAAGCCAAACAGAAAGTGAGCCTTAGCAAAGGCAATGATTGTGGTTCATACAGGGGTTCAAGAATACAGGAGAGGGAGAAATCGGTTTTGACGGGGATCCATTAAAGTGTCTTGGGCAAGGTGAGAATCAAGCTAGGCTCTAAAGGAGGACTGGGGCCATGGTAGGTGACTGTAATGGAGAAGGATATTATAGGCTGTGGAAGTAACTTGAAGAAAAGAGTTTAAAAAGTGCTCAGTTTAACTTGGCATGATTACGATTTAACCAGGGTGACTACAGTATGGGAACGGCGTGGAGGGGCAGAACTTGAGGCTGGAGAGAAAAGTTGGAAGCGTATGGTGGGAAAGAAACCGAAGACCAAGTGAGGGGCTTTGGCTTTACTCTCTGTGCAGTGCGGAAGGATTGAGGATCTTTGGTACCAGGAGCAGATCTGCTTTTACAAGTAAGAGAGCCCTGGTGCCACTGTGAAGAATAGATGATAGAGAGCAAAATGAAAACAAGACCGGGTAAGCTAACAGGAACCTAAGTCAGAGCAGTAGGAGTAGCCAGTAGGTGATGCAGAGGAGAGGTAGGTGAGAGGCTGTGTTTTGAGAATGGTTGAGGACATGTAGGAAAAAAAAAAAAAAAAAAAAAAGGGCAGGCTGAGAGGGCTCTCCTTGGCACATCCAATCACAGGCCAGGTTGTTGCATAAAGCAGACCATGAGCTTCAAGGAAGAAACTGGCGAGAGGCCCAGGTGGTAAGGAAACCTCTTGGCTGTCTCAGGAAGACTTCCCCTTCTTAGAATGCCCAGAAGGGTAGCAACTGACCATTTGCTTTGCCTGCGGAGAATATCAGAATCACCCGTTTCTAGACATGGGTCCTCAGCCTGGCAGCTTCAAAAGTCCTGGAGATCTTTTAAAATAACGTTCAGGCCCTTGCCCCTGTGATTTTGATCTGGGAACCTGAGGTGGGGCCCAGGCATCTGAATTTCGCAATGCTCTAAGGTGAATCTGTTGCACATCTGTTTTGGGGACCCACTGTGGGACCTTACAACTAGTCTGGAAAGTGTATAGAAACCCTGGGCTCAACATGTACTTGTGCTAATGAACACTGATAGGCTGAAGACCTTAGGTTTTGGTCTGCATCAGTGTCTTTAGCACAGTGACCTTCACCGAGTATCTGACACCCTCCCCACCCCCGACCTCTAGTCCTCAGGGAACAACATATCGGGAGATGGGAGAGGCCACATGCTTGCCAGGGTCCCCCAAACGTCCCAAAAAGGCAATGTACATAAAGTCATCCTTTTCACCCTTGTCCCCAATTCAAAAAGGAGAGCTTGGCTATGTCACAAGGGTAACATAAGAGAATCTTGTTACTGGATGCTTTGAGACTCTACGAAACAGGCTACATAATAACACGGTCCATTTTCTGCCAGGCTTATCCAACATTCATTCAACACTGTTACTGCTATTGTTTTAATTTCTCGGAAAAATAATACAGTTACCAAGGTAAGGCAGGTGTTAAACCTGTCCCTTCTATACAAGGGCTCTCTGTGATTCGGTGACTCGTGTAAGGTCAGACAAACCAGAGCCAGGCCTGAATACCCCGTCCTTCTGAGCCCCGGTTCTGCTTCTGGGCAATGATGGAGAAGGGTAACATAAAGGCATTTTTCTCTCCTTGTAAAAGAGAAAAAAATGGGGGTAGGGGGAATCATTTAAACACACCTCATACTGCAATCACTGCATTGTTTTTCCTGTTGAAACACCCTGTTGGTTTTTAAATCCCTTTAAACCTACCCGGCACCTGTATGGCCCAGATCCAAGAATTATTACCGAACCCTTCACTTTTTATATTTAGCCACATAGGGGTTTCTGTGATGGTATCTGGCTCCTGGTTCAGTTAAAAATTTCAGAGCTTCCAAGAGTTTTCTTCTTCCACAGAAGCTAGAAGCATGCAATGCTCAGACAAGATTTTTTAGTTTTAATTAGGTGGGGTATGTCTCGCTGCTTATGTTCTCCTGCTGGGTAAAACGGTATCATGGCACTACCCTGTATTGCTTCTGTGTGAAGATCCTCCCGAAATATTGACCGAATGAGAGGGCAGGAGAAAGATGGGGGGCAGGGGTGGTCTTCAGAAGCAGCTTATGCATGATTTGTGGGATGACCTCTCTTCAGGGCAAGAACTGAGGCCGAAAACATAATGAGAACTTCCCTGCAAATTCATTATAACAAAGCATAATGTGAGCTCACTGGGCACAAAAATAGGCAGAAGGAAAGTGACTCCCACATAAGACCTAATTAAATACTTTGATGTCAGAAAGCAGAGCAGGGAGGGGTGGAAAATCAAATCTGACCAAAGTAAAGGACCTAAATTCAAATGGAAAGAAGAAATTTCTCTCTCTCCCTCTCTCCCTCTCTCCCTCCCTCCCTCCCTTCTCTGTGCCTCTGTCTCTCCTTTTCTTCCTTTGCCACGAAGGAAGAATAAGGCTCAGGAACAATAGGTTGTAAATTCTTCAGCCAATTAGTCCAGTGACTTACTACTGTTTATAATGCACAGAATGTCACAGGCTGTTTTGCAGCCTCCCCAAGTTGGTTTGTTAATAACAGGAAGCTAGCACTTCTCAGTACAGTGGATCAGCTACACGTGAAAATAAATGCAAAAAACCTGGAGGGGAATAGCAGCAGACCAAGAGTAGCCTTGATTTAATTTAACATTTGGGGGTCCGCACACAAATGAGCATTTTAGTAGGCTTCATGGTGGAAGTTGCTGTCATTTGTAAAATATTCTGGCCAATTAGCTAATAGTGTGCTTGGATTTCTCCTGTTTTGATACAGTAATACTAAGTACATTGTGAAGCCCAATTATACAAATCATCCCCATATGCCATACCAGTCTTTCTTTATGAACTGTGTTTATAAATCCTGTGTGAGGAAATGTGTACTTCAGCAATTTAGACCATGTGTAAAAACATAGCCAATGGGATTGTCAAGAAAACAAGTTCCAGCCTAGGAAATCCTAATGTGTTCCGCTGGAATAACAGGAGGGTGCCGGGGAGTGCAATGCTCTGCTTAAATACATATTGCTTTATAGTGTTTAGCTAATTTAGGGGCTTCCGCTTCCTTTTCTGTTATTTTATTCTTCTTTTCTTTTAGGATCCAACCTTGGAGTTTTTGAGAAAATTTGGGATTGGTCTTCTCTCCGGCACAATAGCCTCAGTCATTAACATCCCTTTTGATGTTGCCAAAAGTAGGATTCAAGGGCCTCAGCCAGTTCCTGGAGAGATCAAGTACAGAACCTGTTTTAAAACAATGGCAACAGTCTACCAGGAAGAAGGGTAACATTCTTATTTTAATAAGTGTGCAGGGTTCACGTATTGTTAAAAGTATATCATACTTCCATTTTGATGAGAGCCATTAAACCCTCACAAATTCGGTGTGTGTCGGAAAAGCTCTCATGAATGACAAACTGTGAGATAACACAGTAACAAAATGTTGGCCACAGAGTTCTTACACCATCAAGAACCTCGGGCCACCGTCCTACAATCTGCTCTGTGTTTGTCTGAGAATGCAAAGATGAACTTTTGCTTGTCAGTTTGCACAATATGCCCTAATATACCCTGCTAACATGTGGGCAGGAGAATGATTGTTTTCTCACTGTGAATCTAATCAAAATGTCACCTTCAGTATAGTCTCCTGGGAGAATTAAACGTGCGGGTTCTGTGAAAGCGGTCTTCTTTCAAAAATGTGAAGTACGTGGGTTTTTTCCTGCTAGTTTTTAAGTCTTACATTTGTCTCTTCACCCCTCCTCACCCAGATCTTATTCTCCAGTAAACAAGTAATATTTTATTTCAATTAAAGCTATATCATATTTCCTTTTGTGAAGACTGAGTTTGTGGGCTTTTAAATTTAATCACAAAAGTCATTTTGTCCATATACACCGCTGTCTTGAAAGACCTGTGTTCAAAGCAAAAGCCATCTCACTGATGAAAGTCATATTTTTGATGGAGATGATCAGCAGAGCTTGGGCAATAGCAAATTGATTAACTCTTTCCCTTTGTCCAATTTGTTGTAGAAAATATATGGCCAGATAGTGTTTGGTTTACAATATGTGTAATTTCAAATAAGTGTTCTTGTAGACGTTGCCTCAGTAGCTCCATAAAGCTGAGGTACAACCCCATTTTCTTTTCAGAATTAAGAATGTTGCTCTTCCCCTTCCTGTTGCAGGATTTTAGCTTTGTACAAAGGCCTGCTTCCCAAGATTATGAGGCTTGGACCAGGTAATGATGTTTTTATTACATCTTTCCTTCTTTTTTGTTCTAGCATCGCTTTTTTTTATTTGTGTCTGTTGGAAACACATTAAATTTATCATACTGTGAAAGATGAAATCTTGAGGATATAAAGGATATATGAGTATTCAAGATACCAAAGGTATCCATTAGAAATGTTTTTAAAAAAAGTTCTCTACCTTTGTTTGTGAGGTACTATCTAAGGTCTTGCTGGAGGCTGGTAGAAGCCAAAAAGACCGGCGTAAGTCAACAGAAAGGACCCACGGCGAGTTAGAGTTGGAGTGAGCACAAAGACGTACATACAGTGGCTGCTGGCTAGGGGAGAGGATTTTCACTGAGTGAGGGAGCAGCTCAGTAAAACTTTCCTGGTGCCCCTAGTTCATCCTTGTTCCTGCCTCATCTTCATTTCAAAAACAGAAAGAGGGAAAACTTGCCTCCACGAAGGGCAAGAGCCATTTGTCTCCCCGTGGTCACCCGTGAGGGTTGTTGTGAATGCGCTGTTCAGGGAGCCGTGGCGCTGCGGCCTGGCACTCACCTTCCGGGCCTCTGTCAGCATGATGGTGGAGGCTCCTGGCTCAGGGCCTTACCTCAGGATGCCAGCCCACAAAAAAAAAAAAAAAAAAAAGGCTGCTCTTCCCACAGGGAGAGTCAGCTGCCTCTATGTAAATAGATGAGAAAATAACTGCTGCAGACCCAACTGCCTGGACAAACAGTCTTGGGTTATAAGCAACCTTAGAGGTATGCACCAGCCCACACAGTTTTTCACCTGGCCACACTCACCTGCTTAGATGTCCTGGTATTCTTTTCCCAGAAGCTTCACCTGCTCCTCTCCTCTCCCCCTTTCCCATTCCTCCCTTTTAACCCCAATGTCCTCCTGCCCGACCACACTCGCACACAGGCATGTTGACCAACACATCTCAGCCCAGTGAACCAGCATTTCTACCAATCTGAGATCGAGAACAGCTGACACTTTCACGTATTTAGAAAACACTTCCACAATTCCCAATCCATCGATCCCAACCTTTCTAGTCCTATAAGCATGGATTTTGCTTCACATTTGAGATTCAAACTTCTGTCCTGTCAGTCATTGGCCTGTGTGTAAAAACAAAGCCAATTATAAAGAATTTTGGTGATTCTGTGCAGCTCTCTCTTTACATATGTGGTGCTTTCCCCTCCCCACACAGTAAAAACCTGCTAGTAGACCTAGTATTAGAGAAAATCCTAGGAATGACCCTAACCCAGCTTTCTCAGGAGGGGATGGGCCTGAAACGAGTGGTGATCAGGGAGAGTTTACCTAACACAGTAATTGACTGGAATCTTCATCCAAAACTCTTAAATAATCTGACCCCAAGTTTTGTTAGAGGCTTGCAAATGTCTGGTTGGCTTTTCAAATGTTTTTGTATGAGGTGTCCTGAGTTGTTGTGGTGTTAAATACAATGAAATGGGTTTCTGTGAATGTACTGTCCAGGTTAAACAAAATGGTGAATGACTGGAAATCTCATTCAAGGACCTGGCCCCCACTCACCTGTAAGTCCTCCAAACACACAAGTCCTAGCAACTTTAAAGGAAAGAAAGGCAGAACGGTGTGATATTTGACTTAAGGATCAGATTTTTTCAGAGAGAAAAAGAAAAGGTAAATGTGCAATTTTTATCCTTCATAGTAGGGAAGCATCTCATCTTCTTTTTAGAAAAGCCTCAGCAGCTGTATGTGGCTAACAACCAGTTACCTTCCATGAAAGGAGAATCATGAAGCCTGTGGTTTAAACTCCAAGTATCACTAGGCTGAAAACCAACCCAATTCTGCATGTTCTTGTCTTACATGGAGAACAGTTAATAAGAGTAAACACAGCAATTACGTAGGTATTAACAACTCTCTGTTAGTGGGTCTTCTTTGTTTGCCAGAGTCCCAAGAGGGCTACAGCAGCTGAGCGGGGTCTAATAGAGTATCTTCATGGGTTAAAAATGAAAATTACAGGCAGGTAATTATCTTTGGTATAAGGTTACACAAACATGTGTGGCCTGTAGATGTAAAAAAAAAAAAACATTCACACACATATGGCAGTATGTACAAAATAACTAAGATCAAAATCAAGTTCCAGTTCTTTCGTCAGAAGTCAGTCTTCTGTTCGTGCAGCCAAGTCTTAAAGTTGTGCTCAGGGTGTATCTGCCCACATTCTTCACACAGACATGAGAGGATAGATAGAGCATATTCAAGAGCATGGGAGGTACGCCATTTACTGCATCAGACAGAACACAAAATCATCCACATGCAGACGCCTCTCCTGATTTCTAGGTATTCAGCCACCTCGGTGCTTAGCTTTCTGTATCATATTCCTATTGACATATGACCTAGCAAGCCTCTTCACAGCCTGTTACAGAACTCTTCTCTTTCAAGACAAATGGTGGTCTTATGACACCCAAGCCCCACTACTAAATTTTCAAGTGCAATCCATTTATATCGGAGGCGGATAAAAGAAAAAAGGAGGTTGAAAGCTAGCTATATTTTGTAATACACAGATTTTTAAATATTCAGAAGCTATTTTTCACATTGCAATCCAGTCTGAAGGCTGTAGGAGAAAACTAGACTGATCTGTCAAGCACCCTCTTAAAGAGTTCCTTCTTGAATGCAACTAGGACAGTGCTAATTATGGACTGAAAAAGATAAATCCTTTGCCTACATATGAAAAATATGAAGGTCTCTGTTTGCAGGAAAGCCACATGCCCTTACATGACTACATGTGCCTGTATTTATTTACTTTTTAAAAATTAAAAGTGCCTGAAAAAGAATCTGATGAAAAATGCTGAAAGTTACAGAAAGTCATGGGGAAAAAATGTATTTGGAAACTCAAGATGGTCTTGATTTTGCCCTGAGAATTTTCCACAATAGTTTTATATCAGTGTATTAGAGCCCAAGGACTGAGGAGTCTAAACAGCCCCCGCCTGATAGGCTAATGGGCCTTCACAGATTCAGAAACCCACCAGGCAAAACTGATGCTATTTTGCAGGATTCGAGATAAAAACCAGCTTCTTTCTTTTCTAGGTGGTGCAGTGATGCTGCTGGTTTATGAATACACCTATTCATGGCTTCAGGAGAACTGGTGATGGCCTGTAAAGTGTTGAAATAATGGATAGCTGCTATATGGCCCCGTGAGGAGGGACTATCAGCTGATATGATTATAAATTATAATTCTATGATCATAAATTATATTTCTACAATTATACACAATTATTAAGGGGAAGTTTATTCAAGAACGAAATCTTTTTCGATACTTCAAAAGCTACCTCTTAGACAATTTGAGACCGTAGTTTTGGCCATATCCATAAATCTGTGAGAAGAAAAATAATAGGAATAAGGTGTGTTAACGGAACACAGAAACCAGATATTTCATAAAAGCAATATAAATCTCATGACCTGTATTCCTCACACTGAGTCATGATGAAAATTCATTGTATTGATGTCTTCCCAAGAGATCGAAAAATGCTTAAAGTCCTAAAAAAAATTAAGCCAAAATTTGAACAGTTCTTTAAGGAATTAAATTCTTCCATAAATATTTAAAAGGCACAAGGAAGATTTTTAAAGGACACTAAAATGGGCATTTTTAAAATACTGAATTTTATGTTAAAATTTAAATCCATTGGTTTTCTTTAGGATAATAATCTACATCACAGCTCTACTTTCCCAAATCTACATGCACTGTTTAAAAGCAGTCATATTTTTAAATCATGATATGTGAAAAGTCTTTTTAGGATTAATAGAAAACATGAAATTATACTGAACTACTTTCCTTCACACAATTCCCTTTGAAAACAATTTTTGTTGAAGTATTTTCTTGTTAAATCACAAATTGGAACCACTCCTTGGGCCCATTTGTGCTGTCTGTGTTTGCATCCAATTATCCTTTTTTCAGAACCCTTATCTATGCCGTTCGTTCTTAAAAAGAATGTTTTAGAGTAAAACTACATTTCCAAATTACTTTTAAATGACAGCTTCAGGTGTGAAGTCAGCTATCTGCAGTGTTAAAATATGTATTATGAAGGGGGAAATGTATCAAAATAGAAGTACATTCTTAGCATTTCCAAATACTCCTGTACTAACATGCACTCCAAAAAATATCTCCTTGACACTGTTAGAACCAAACTGGATTTTATATTTGCATCCTGAAATGATGCTACTTCAGCAGCGAATGTCAACAAAAATATCTGCACGTTCTAGATGATACCTATTCTTAACTACTGAGGAATACTTCTACCATGAAGCTATGTCACTAAAGCATTTTGAAAATAAAAAATAAAAGATAACGTGATAATTATTACTTTTTATTAATTTAGAGCATTTGAAGTATAAAAATAAAGGCTTTTTGACATACTGTATATACATACACAGCCTTCAGTTGTACATCCTTTCCAATGTGTTTAATTCATATTTCAGCCCAATATTCAATAAGAGGGTCATTAAAAGTAGGGGGGGAAAAATGTGTCTGTCGTACAACTGCATTCTGTCCTTTGCAGGTAATGCTCTCGCGGCCTGTGAGGGAGAGTACTGCCTGCATGGAGGCCATGAAATTGAACCTTTAACCTTTCCCCGTGAATGGGATGGAAAAGGACCTCTGAAGAGTGCATTTGCCAGTTTAAAAACACTTTTACCCCTAAGAAACAAAGGAAATATGTCAACATTAGCCAATAATAACGTTTAAAAATTAAACAATCCCTCTCCCATACCTTCTCTTATTTTTAAAAGTAACTTTAAATCATAATTTGCTTTGAATAGCAAATTGCAGTCTAGCTTTGTTGTCTGTCTTAAGTTACTCCATGTGAATTCACTGTTGCTAAGACCTGGGGGGAAAAAGACAAGAAAAAAAATCTTGATATCATTAATATTAGATTTTTTTAAAAAAATATAAGAACCAGAAATATTATAAATAGCATAACAAGAGATTTCTTAATTTAGATAAAGGAAATATTTCATTGGTTTCCATACAATTTTTTTTAAAGACTCTTAATAGCCACCTAAAAATATCTGATAAGGGAGAATTCTTTACCTTATGTCAGTTTTTCTGGCAGGCAGGAGAGTCCCTGTACAGTATGGTTTTAAAGTCTTCACCAAAATAGTGGACTGGTGTCCTTGTTCCATTTGGTTTATAGTCTATTTTCTCACCAGACTGGGAACTCCAGATGTCAATAGGAGTTTTACAAGATCAAAGGAAGACTATGGCCCTGAGAGTTCATCTGCTCCTTCTGCTTATTCTTTTCCTGAAGTTATAATCCTCTGTTTGTAGCACTGAATTTCAGTTGCTTTAGAAATAAATGCAGTTCAAAGCTCTCTAAGTTACCTGTAGCTGGAAAAAAGCAATTCCTCGAATACAACTTGTATGTCAGAAATCTGCTTACTGTTTATATGCTAGTGATCTGAAAACCTAGCTCCTCTAGCCATCTGAGTTTTTTAAATGAAGCCAAGAAACCAATGTGACGGCACTGGGTTGCCATGCAGACTGCACAGCAGAGAGAGGAAGAAACCAAGATCACCTAAAGAATGCATCTTTAACATCCATGTCTAGTCACGTGCCCTTTTAGTTATTGCACAGAGTACCAAAAAAAAAAACCCATAATATATTAATTTTCCAATAGATGAATTGTACCAATGTTTTAAAAATGTAGTTTCAAGCCTATATTGCCAAGAAGGAAGAACTTTCTAAACAGAAGAGAAAAAAATGTAGAATTTTGCCCAAGAAAAGCAATTGTTTTAAAACACAACACATCACACACACACACACAGCTCTACTATTAACATTAAAGTGAAAATGGAACTGGTCTAGAAAGACTTACTGGCTAAACTATGTCCTGTAGCTCCAGAAATGAATAAAGGGAATTTTAAAAAATTAAATAGCATTTGTATTTCTAATACCACCACCAGTTTACCTACACGTGAAACATGCTTCTGTACAACAATGTAAACTTCACAGCAAGCCGTTTTTACATTCATTAGAGCAGAATTTTCCATTTTCTTTAAATTACAACATAATTTTGGGCTGAGATTGCTGAACACACAGGTAAGCCAACAATAACAGTACATTTTAGTTTCACAGTGGTTTTCTTAAAATAAAGTTCATTTTAAGTGTCTTTGCAAAGTATTTCACATTAAACTTAAGTTTCTAAGTGACTTCCTTTAAAGCCTTCTTATTCAGATATTTTCCACCCTCATGTCTTTATATGCTTGGCATGTGTGTTGTTTGATTAGGATACAAAATGGGAGACTGGCTTGTTTAATCTGTCTTTGAGTCCTCTGCTGTAGAAAGAAAATGTCCTTCATAAGATGTTGAAGCCTTCACTGCACACACAAAATTTGGGGCAAGTCCAGGTCCAGGAGCCCGAGGAGCCCACCACCAAACAGAGACAAAGACGTTGCCAGAAAGTCACCTTTGCAAAAAGAAAGAAAAAAATAGATAGGGGTGGGAGGGAGGGGGATATCCCATGGAATGAAAACACAAATGCACCATCCAGAGTCCATATTTACAAACTAATAGAAAATATAAACACTACTGTATTTGGAACCGAGTAAAAACATCAGGAGGAGCTCAATTCAGATACTGCTTGTGTTATACATTATATTTTCCAACAAAATAGGTTATCTCTTAAAGCATCACTCAAGTCAATTATTGATTCGTTTCCTAATGATGAATTTAAGCTAGTCTGGTCACCTTATTTGATTAGAGGGTGCAGCATAACTCTTTTTCTCTATGTGTTTTCCTTTATTGATTTTGCAAAATCTCAACAATTGCACGTTTCAAAAGTTCAGGTTGATTTAGAATAAATATACACATGTGGTTTTACCAAAGACTAGTTTTAAAAGTTCCTTAAGCCCTTTGAGGGGTGCAGGTTTCTTTGCTACGTTAAAACAGTGTGTGGGCAACACAAATGTCTCATTCAATCCTTAAGATCGCTTTTGTTTTCAAATCCTAAAGTCATGTCAGGTTTTCTGCAAGAGAGGTTATGGCAAAAAATATTTAAGTGTCATCAGCACAAAGGATGTGAGTCCGTAAAGCCAGCTTTGGGGGCGGGAGGGCAGGAGGGGTGGGATCCGAGGCCAGGGGAGAGGGGGAGGGTGTGCTGAGGGGAGACCCGGGTGAAGCTGCTGCAGACAGAATTTCCCATCAGAGCGCGGAAGCCGTGACAGAGTGACTACCTTCTCTGGCTGCCTGCATTCCCTTGAAGGCCAGCGATGCGGGAATGTCACAGTTGTGGGGGGAAAGTGGGGTGCCGCTGGCATGCTGCCACCCATGTCCAGCCACATAACCGGAAGGAGCGGCGCTGTAGGTCATGTAAGGCGACACTTGGGCCGGGGTCGGATAGGGAGCCATGCTGGATGCTGACACAAAACTGCTTACAGCTGGTAGACCATTTGGTGCCTAAGAGTAGGAAAAGAGAAGAGGTGAAAATAATTACATGGTAGTAGTTGACATTTCACGGATTTTCAGAAAGAGGCAGAATGTAAGTTCTGAGGAGTACCGGCAATATTCTAACTCTAGTTTCTGGGTTGTTTGGGTGGGTTTTTTTGTTTTGTTTTGTTTTGTTTCTTAGATCTTTATATTCTAAATGCATTCACAGTCTTGCTGCTTAAACATAAGGCCGAAAGACAAGATATTTTCTTTCCACAAAGGCTTTGAGGAGGCTAGGACCAGAAAATTCACAGTACTTGCTTTGCCATTTGGAATTATAGGAAGGAAGGAAATACAGGGTGAGGAAAGAATTAATGGTGATTAAATACTCGCAGAAGCTGTTCAGCTATCCGAATGCCTTTGTCAACCTTCCCTGTACTTGGGTTTTGTTTGGCTCTTTTGTTGAAGCCTTTGTGAAGGGCCTGGTTGGCGTAGCTTTCATTTCCAGTAAAGAAGGGCACGGAGTGTAGGCTGTCACTCCAGACTCTCAAAACGAACATGACCTTTGTTAAATAAAACACGGGCCGTATTTTCAAAGGTCATGTTGAAAATGCCTGTTGGATAAAGGACATGCAACATCAGGCAGTTGTCTTGTAAGAGTTCTTAAATGAAGTTTGAGGAGATTTTTTTCCCCAGAGCTATTTTATCAAAAAGGAAACTGTCTATTGGAATATAAAAGAACTGCAAATGTGTGGTTTTGAAATTGGAAAATTGGTTTGCAAAGTCGTGGGGTCCTGTGATATGAATTTTTAAAAAGCCACATGGATAAATCTCTCGAAATGAATTTAAATGTAAAATCTTAGTTTGCAAACAAAATGCAGCCGCCCTGGCAAGGCACTCTACCCAGAAACCAGTGTTCTCTTGGCATCCAATAAATTATTGTTGGTACTGTTACTATTAACAACAATAAAAACACCCCAATTGCCTATCCTGATTCCGGCATTACCACTTGGTGTCTCAAGTAACTTATTTTCCCCCCTCAGTTTCTACATTATTTAGAAATAAAAAGTAAACTTGTTTCCTGGTAGTGATGTGAATGAATTAACACATCAACATATTTCCTAACGAGAGTAAATGTATAATATAATTACTAGTAGTAAAACTGATTCAGTCCTTAGAGGTAAGAAAAGAGCAGACATGTGTTAGATACTTTTTCCAGTTCAATTACAACATAGAAATTGTTTCCTAATTTAATTCATTTGGTTATTATTTTCACTTCCACATCTATGAAAATACAATGGTGGGCTCTCAAAACTGATTTCCTCAATTTAGAGTAATACATGGAATAGAATACACACATGGGTATGATTTTACACTGCTCATGGATCTCTGACAAAATAAGAGTAAAAGTAGAGAGGTTAACCTTGTGCACTTGGTCTGTAAGAACACACAGATCCTGTTCTTTGAAAAATGAGGAAGGGGAAAGGAAACTAAGGTTGCTTGAATATGCCCTATGTCCTAGGCACCAAGAAATATACAACATATTTTATGGAATAATGAAGATTGGTGAATTGTAACTCATGATAAACTACTGGGTTTACAATAATGACAAGATGATATGTAATGATTACAACACAATATTAATTTAATTTCAATTGAAATTAAAATGTATTTCAAGGGTCCCATAGGATGGTCTCTATTTTTAACAAAGAAATCATTGCACATCACTTTAAAATACAAATGATATCCTTATCCTCTTTTTATCCACTAGAATGTAGATTAAGGAATTTAGCCATTTACCCTGGGCCAATTGGCAAGTCAATGGTCATGTGTTAAAAGAAGTTATCACCCCTGCCTGACACAGGATCCTCTGTAGCAAATCTTTTCCTGCTTTGCCAGGACAATTAAAGGAAAACACAATTTAATCTCAAACTAGAGCATCTTTTGAGATAACATCTCGTAAAAGATTCTTTTTTCTTCTAGAACCCTATTCTCATTGTTAGATCCTCATTCTGCTGCTTAACTTCTAAAAAAAAAAAAAAATCATTTCCCCCTTTCTGAGGATGGCTTATCAGAGAATGGTTCAAAGGAAACACACTCTAAGGCTCTCAGCAGAGGAGTATGAAGATAGCTATCAAATTGCAGAAGAAATCTAGCATTGCATAGAGATTATAGTTCCAATCATGTTTTGTAGGATTTTTCCCCATAACCCATGAGAAATTCGTTTCAAAAGGAATCATTCTGATCCACTTATAGAAAGGTATTTGTTTTGGCCTCTTCTAGATTAATTTTTTATCTGTTTACACCAATGTGAAGAATAAGCTTAACAAGCTTAAAATAAGAATAAGCTTAAAATTACTTTCAAAACAGTGAGAACCTTTGCTCAACATTTTACAAATACATAAGGTTAAAGTATTTAATATTATACATGACAGAAACAATGTGGTAGTTAGCCAAAAAATGTGTTGATGAATTTTATTTTTCATGACCACCAAATTTTTCCTACCCATTCTGTTTTCTTTGCATTTTTTCTATCATCCAAAATTACAGTTATCTCTGAAACACTTCATCATCTTCCCTTTCTTTCCTTTACACCCTCGCCCTTGGAGCCATTGCTCTGTGATGTGCCCCCTCTATTAAGGGCTCTTCAGCCATTCTCTTGCAATGTCTACCATCCCCTTATGTGGACCCGCTTCTTTTTGCCCAGAAACGTCCCTCCTGAGAAAGCAGGCTGGACTGGACTCTCATCTCAGATAATGCTCCTGGGATTCAGAGGGAGGAAGAACACTGGATTTAGGCCTGTGTTACCTTCAGGTGCCTTACTTCTTCTGTGACTGCATTTGTTTGTCGAGCATAAAATAAACATGACTAATTTTTTCCATATTTGTCCAATTTCTCATACTTATAGCACCAAGTTTGCTTTTATGTTATTACAATTAGTATTAAGTATTTCAAAGTTTTCTAAAATCCACAACACATTTAGTATCGATTTAGTGATGCAGTCCCCTCTGTGTTGCAGAAAGGATGAGTAAGAAGGGAGGCTCAGAGAGGTTTGATCTCATCTTGTTAGAAAAAGGCAAGAGGAGGCTAAAGTGTTTGCTTAAAAGAAAAAAAGAAGAAAAAGAAAACACAAATCTTTAACAGTATAAAATAGCTCTTAGCTTGCCCTCAGGTTAAATTATGACCCAGATTTTGGGGTGAAAAAGTTTTGTCTCAGCTTTCCTTTTCACTTGTAAAGTTCAGATTTAGAAATTAGAAAAAGCAGCATAAGCGAGATGACAAACATGCTTTAAAATGTGCCTGCCACCGTCACCATTCATTCTAGTGGCTCAATAAACACATCAGTTTTCTCACTATTAATTCTGAAATATGACACTGGCAAAAGATATAAATCTCTACTAAGTAAAGTAATTGTTATTTATGAAGCAATCACTGAATGAGTAAAATTTTCCACCACAAAGGAAAACAACTACAGGTAGCATTGATGTTTGTTTATTCTTTCCAGTAAAAGAGTACATGACTTAAACTTCCCAAATCTGTTTAATGTTTTCAGTGAAGGGTATGTAATTAATCTGAAAAGCTAGTTAGGCTGAGTAGAGACTACCAAATGTACACCATAAATATACTGGGAGCAAACATGCTAAATTACTCTATTTAATTGGATTGTAAATATGATTTATAAATCAACCAGCATATGGAATCCCCAGAGAAGAGTAAACAAATTTTCCAAATGAAACCCCAGCAATGGGCATGTAATGGAAATCTCATTTTTGAAAATGACTTTACCTAAAGATTCCATAAATAAGACCTCAATCCATCAACCCCTTTCTTATGTGGATCTTCCATAAAAGCCATGAGAATCCTTTCCTCTAAAGAACTACAGAAGGATCTCCCTGAAGCAAATGATCTTCTACCTAATTTTAAGAATGAGATTTACTAATGCAAAGAAAAATAGACCAAACGGCATACCCTAGAAAAAGTTGAATGTTGAATATTTTTAGGAAAAAAAAACAAAAACAAAACAGATTTTTATCTCCTGGCTTCAAAGAAAATAGTCTGGGGGGGGGGGGGGAAAATCTTAGAAATATAGATTTGCCTGGTTTTAAAAATATGTTTTTAAATTAGTAATATTGAGAAGCTATATTGGCAGAGAGCTAGATTATAGTTTGAGAACAGGGGCTTGCCTTAATCATCTCACATCCTCATAAAATGGGACATATCATTGGTGTTTCATAATCATTTGTATATCTAAGTTAGCGCAGCCTTTTGAAAGCAGAAGATATGACACTCTTGCTTTAAAAAAAAGTCACTTTTGATCACAGAACAAGCATTACACTTCAAGTAAGCAAAATGAATAAATCTGTTGAAAAAAGTAAGTAAAAGTTCTAATCTAGCCATTTCATGATTTGGGCTATGGTTGTTCCATTTATCCTCCCCCACTCCCCAGAAAATGGAAATGCATTAATATTCAAACACTTTTGACCATGGGNNGAACTGGTATGACAACTGTCTGGCAATTAGAAGTGATAGACAGTAGTCTTCCCATTCTGGAAATTGTCTAGTCAACATTTCTCTCTTGAAGAAAATGCAAAGAGCAGTGCCCAGTCCTCTACCCACAACCTTCCATCCACTCATCAGTTCTACCTGGTCCTCCCCTTATGATAAAATGAGTTTACTTTGGCTTTATAGTAAAGTAGAGTTAGCCACAAATAGAGATGTGCTTCACCTAGGATTTCAGCCTCCATAACATAAGCAAGAAAAAGCTTCAGATCTGAAAATGAACAAGATTTTCTTCCTTTTCTCGGTGCAGTCTTTTTTGTTTGACTATTGTTCTGCCCTTCTTCATTCATTATGCAATGAGCCAGTAAAACAAATCTGATAAAATGAAATGATGGTTGTAAATATGGTTTCAACATTGATCCAAAAAAGATCTTAATTATGCTTAGTTATCACACTGAGGATCTAAATGTCTCTAGGTAATGGAAAGCTATTTAAATTTTTTCTAAATTTTATATTTCCAAAATATTAAAATTAAGGTAGCCTTGAAAAACTTTTTTTTTTTTTTTGTATTTTATATGACATACTTTTCTGCTACATCATTAATCTTGTTTTAAGACACTAATAGTTAAAAGTTACCCTGGTCAAGGAATGTTTTTCATAATAGATAACATCATGAATTTCAAAGACTCTCTACCGGCATTTGCCTACAGTTGGATTCTCTACAAAAGTATAAATTACTTAACATAAAATTAACTTTAGTTCATATATTGAAAAATCCAGTGCAACTTCATTTATATTTTCATGGGAACAGTATGTCTACAAGAACAACCAGTGTTTAAAATAATGCACTCTAAAGTTATATTCAGGATTCTGAAATACTAGATTTCAAATACAATATACAAATTAATGCTTCACAAGAATTTCAGTTAATTTATGTCTCCAAATCCAACCATTTCCAAAACTTGTCTCTTAACTTTTTAAGTATGTAAAGATCATTCCCAATTCCTGATGTCTCAATTTGTAGCTAACGTTATATTAAACTTGCTATCTGAGTTAACCTGCACTAACCAAAAATGAAGACACTCAAAGCTTATAAATCTAACATTCAGATTACTTCAGTTAGAGGACAAGATATGTAACACTTCTTCTGAGAAAGTATGCCCAATCGGAGAAAATTTTTCAAGAACTATACAACTATTTATAAACTGTTTAAAATGAAGCATTAATTCACTAAGTACTACATAAAAGGGTAGATGTATTCCAAACACATCCCCCCCCTTTTTTTTTTTTTTGCCATGCAACTACATTCAGTAGAGGTTTTATGTTTTAACAGAAGAGAACCAGCCATTCAGAACCAGAGACCATTGTTGCCATTCAGAATTAGAAGAGATTAAAAACTTCTAGCCCAATATTAAATGCAGGTTAAAAAAGCCAAAACAAATATTCTTTTTTCTTCTATCCTCAAGTGTAGACCATAAGGACTTCTAAATGGTAATATAAAGTATTGACTTCATATTAATGAGTAAGCCAAGTTTGAGTATTCTAAATTAGTGTTTTAAAAACAAAAGATAGGTGTGTATACAGCTGAAATGTGCATAAGGTTCTAATTACTAGCGATCAGGCATCCTTTTTTGCAGTTTCAGATGAAAATAGAAACTCTAGATTACCATAATCACTAGTACCTACAATCAGTTGTCAATTCAGTCCCTTTAGTAATTTTACAGGTGTCTTCTGGGAAAAGATTATGCTCTAAATCCTAGGATTCTGAATTCTCAATTTCCTCCTTTATGTACTAAAATGAAACTTGGATCATATAATATTGCACTATTTAATAAAAATTATAAGTGCCCTGAAGGTATTATGTGCATAGTTTGAGAATTTTTTGCCAAAACTTTCAAACTTTGTTCATAATACAAATAGAGAAAAAAATGTTACCTGAGTTTACATTTTGGTTTTTAAAATATACTTATGCTGATAATTTTTAAAACTAAAGCTGCTCTTTGAATACTGGTAAGGGAAATGCATACACACACACACACACACACACACACACACACACACACCCTTACCACTGCTTTTTTGTTTATGAGCAAGTATTAGTATAGAATTTTACCCTCCAGGAAAACAATGTCTAAATTCCAAAACTGATCACAAAATGACACAGCCTTAATTTCTCTGCCTACTTAGCACACCTTCATCATTAAGCACTATTTTGGTAATTATAATAGAGTAACCACTGATTTAATTGTACTTAGAAACTTTTGAAGTTTTCAAATTTTATATCAACTGAATTATATTACCACAGGGCAATACAGAAGATTAGCATGCTGCAATTAAGTTTCCAAATTTACATTTGATATAAATATCTTTTTCTTATGGAAAAAAATGGAACTTGTTCTCCTAGGTATTTAGAACAATGCTTATTTGGCCACTTAGGTCTTTAATTTACTTGCTTTTTATAAATCTCATAATTTAGTAATAATAATCAGTGTATAAAATGTAATCACCTCTCATGTTCCAAATATACAGAATAGATAATTTGAATCAGAGGTCTATTTTTATTTTAAAGTGGTCAGTTTGAAGTATGTGTGTAAATTAACCATTTCTAAATAAGTATAAACACTAGATCTATATAATTCGAGAGGGGAAAAAATGAAATCATCAAAGATTTTTTTAATTAAGACACTGCTTTATATATAAACTAGGTTTATCAACTATAGGTGAGAGTTAACAATTCTTCAACTCTCTACTTCACGATGTTATTCCAACAAATGACCTAATAAAAACTACTGAGCACCTATTAAATGCTTGCTACTATATTGGATGCTTAAAGTACACTCCTTCTATTGTTTGAAAAAAAAAAAATAAATCCTGGACACTTTTTGACTATGAACTCTCTGAACAAAGTACATTCTCACACACCCCCAGCCCTCAAAAACGCTTGTTTTTAGAAGACCATCTCTAACCTCCATTTATAACCACTGGTAACTTTTAACGCATGCTTACTGTGGGGCATAAGGCTGCATTATCTCATTGAATCTTCTCAACATCTCTTGAGATTGGACTATTATTACCCCGTTTTACAGATGAAAAAATGGAGGCTCTAAAATAACTTGCTTAAGTGGCAACGTGCCAGAAGATCGGAGCTCCTAACCACTGTACATACTGCATCTTTTTTATGCTTTTTAAAAAGAAAACGACAAACTTTCATATAATCTCTCCATGACAGTCTTTACAGTAGAAACAGATATGGGAAAGGGACTCTTTCTTTACTGCTATTTTCTGGGATCTTTGTCATGGGAGAACTTAAGTCTCTGTTAACAAAACAGGGAGAGAAAAGGAAGTGGAAATGGCGTTTGTTTGAGAAAATGAGGATTAGGATTTCGCCCCCCCCCCCAAGTGAATAAAAGCAACGAGTTACATATCACGTAAGACTATGCTTTTTGAAAGATAAAACATTAGGAGTTTTATGACTTCAAAATAATAAAACGAAAACTGGGTATTTGGGGGCTTTGGAATTGGAGTTTGGTATTAAGAACCTGGCAAATCTATCCAGATCCGCTCAATGAAACCTTAGGCTGCTTTAAGGTCAGTGTTTGTTTGTTTGTTAGGGCTTTGAACTCCTGACTCCAGCTTGGTGATGAATTTAGGCTCAAAACTCTAGGGGTCCTNACAGCCAGTCCGTATAATTTGAGGTTTTCTCACAAACCTCCCTTGGGAGATTACAACGTGACCTTTAATCTGGAAACGGTAACTTTATTAGGTTTATCTGGCTGCCCTCTCCTCACGATCACGGGGCAAGCCACGCTGGCGTGTTTTCAGGGGGCCGCCATACGGGAAACGCGCGAGCGTGAGGACCCCGCAGCCCACCGGCCCCGACCTCCGGGGTGCGCTTCGCCGGCGCCGCGCGGGGAACCCGGGCCCTCGGAAGCGCCTGCCCCGGGTCACTAGCCACAGTGCGAGCAGCGGAACGGGCTTCGGAGGCCGCGCCTGCGGAGACCGAACAGGCCCGGAGGCGCTCCCGCCGCCTCGGGGCCCCGGCGGGGGGCTGTGGCCNTCCGGGCCTCCGTCCCGCCTCCCCCAGCCGTGTCGGGGGGTCGGCCCGGGCGTTCCTCTCGGTCCAGGCTCAGAAAGGAACTGGGCCCTGCGTCGCCCGAACCCCCGCCGCCGCGCGCGGCCCACCCGGCGGCGTCCTCGCCTCCTCACCTGGCCGTACTTGGCTTCCTGCTCCAGGGCTCCCTTCTCCAGCCCGTTCACCGCGTGCGGGGCGGCGGCGGCGGCGAAGTTGTTCCGGCCCAGGCTGCTCCACTCCTCCACCTTGGGGCTGTGGTAGGGGGAGCTGTCGCTCACTCCTGGGGAGGCGGAGAGGGCGTCAAGCTGGGCATCCAACCCGCGCGCCCCCGCCTGAGACGTGGCCCGAAACGACGACCCGCGAGCTCTAGGCCTCCGACCCCTGCCCTGGGCCTCCCGTGAGCGCTGGTCTCAGGCGCGGCCTCGCGGGCTTCCAACCCAGGGCCCCGCGAAGCGGACTCGCCTCGGAGGAGGCCTGGCCCACCTCTTTCACCCACGCCTGCGGGAAGACTGTTTTTCCCCTTTGTCAAAAGCCTTTGATTTTCTCCGTCCCACCCACCCCCCGCCCCGCTCGCTTCCCCGAGGAATCTAATGGAAGGAACCTGGGAGTTTAACTAAATCAGGGAAAGAACACGTGAAGCTGGGTGCGCTCTTTATCCCAATCGTAACCCGGGGTCGACTCCGGATTCAGTCTGGGACTGGCGCAGACTGAAAAGGGAGAGAGGAGCGTCCTTGGCCGGTGCTCCTGCTCAGAGACATCTAGAAAAATGCTCACTGTGCTGTGGGGATCTAGTACTTAGGTCAATAGATGAGACAAAAGACCTGCAAAGTCCTTTGCAGGCAAATAACTGCGTGGAATACACATACAAAATATACATGCATAGTTTCTGTCTTGTGTGTGCATAACGTATGTGTGACTACCCTTGATGCTCTATGTCCACACATTAAATATGTGAGGTTGCATATGACTCAAAAAATAAATATTACAATTACCCCTGTAAATGCCATCAGTGACAGTGGTAAGGTTATAGAGAGACAGTGGGTTTTGTTTTTTTTATGAGATAAAAAGTTAAGAAAATGAAGACAGAATTAACTGTTTTGAAAAAGGAGTAAAGACCTCAGTTATCCTTTATGTTCTTAATAGAGAAAGAAAATTATACGCTGTAAACTGATTGCCACAATACCTAGAGGTGTGCATATTGAACCACTGCCATCTTCAAATGACCAAGTGCAGTTTCAAAGAAAAGATATTTGAAGACTATGAGCAATGTGTTTTTGTCTTTGGGACCTATAGGTGGAGGACTGAAGTTTGATAAAGCCACTACAACTTGATTTTAAATACTTCCTTCTGATACAGTGCTTTGAAGGGGCAATCATTTTGTAGAAATGATCACTTATAGAAATAATTATTTTATGTTCACAGATTTGTCAGAAAACTTGTTGTTTAAAGCTGGCATCCAGGATCAACATCTAGAATGAAGAGTTGATCCTCTCCATATAATCCCTTACTTTTCCAACTAATATTTGGTCTCATTATAGGATCCCTGGGGAAGAACAGTTGTCTTTTCAACTCTGTCTTTTTTTTTTTTTTTTACTATTCCTCCCCCTCTCCAAAGGATTAGATTGTGTTCCAGTTTGCACCAGGAAACCGTGTTTTGGCGCAGACTGCCAGTCTCTTTGCCTTCCCAGACAAAAGGCAATCGGTGGGCACAAGCCTGAAGTTATCTTAAGAAATTGAGATCCCCCTGTGAGCCCCCATTTCTGCTGATCTCACACTTTCCCATGAACAGGAGCTTCCTTTAAATGTCAGTGAGGTCAGTTTATCCTATAAATCAAGGGCACACTCTCCAACTAAAGCTCCAACCAGCTCCGAAAAAGACAAAAGTGAGCTCCTTACAAGAATCTTGTAAATTCACAGTCAGAAAACAAGATGAGAAATCAGGGCTCTGCTTTAATTACATAAAAAGATAATTGTGCCAATGTGGTGGCAACAGAGAAATGCAGGAAATAAAGAAACTATCCCCCACCTTCCTATTTAATTTTTCTTCTGTGCTTTTTAAACTTTTGGCCAAGAAATTTTAAAGGTAGGCTCTTATTTCTGTATTATTTTAATTCTGCATCTAAGACATTTTGACTTTTTACCCCTACCAAGAAAGAAGCTAATGCTGGTTTTTCCTGTTGTTGTTGTATTGTTTTGTTTAACTATGAAGTAAAAGAAAACAAACTCTGGTCTGCAGAAGCCCAACTGAGCAGGAGGGCTCCAGAATCGTTCTTACCGACCAGAAAAGACACTCGGAACACCGCAAGGTCAAGGGTTTGAGAAAGGAAGAGAAGAGTGGGGTGGTTCCGCTGAAAATGTGCAAGTACTAGATGTCCACTCGCATTTCGTGGGACCGGGAGACACCTAAGAGAAGCCGCAGGCCCGGGGAAAATGGGAAAGAAGAGAGGACAAGATGGAATCACCATGCATTTTGTCTCCATCACAGCCGAGGTTGGTGCCACTTCCTAAAATATAAATAGTGAAGTCTGTTAAGGTAAAGGCCGGGGGTGGGGGCGCTTGGAAAAAGGAAGAGGGAGAGAGAGAGAGAAATAAAGCAGAAAATTAGTCCCAGAATGAGCAATGCAGTAACATGCAGGTTTCTAGTAGGAACTTCAGGACCTCAGTTTCCGAGGAAAATGAAGTGAAGCATAAGAATGAAACCAATTAGGTGACATTTGAACTTCCTGCCTGAGCAAATTTGGCCTGATTGCCAGAATCCAAGAATACTGCAATTTCCACTGGGTGCCCGACTCCTCGCGGCCGCATCTGATCCCCAAACAAGCTGCCCGCAGCGGTGTCTGCAACCGGCAGCCCCACGCCCGCTCAGTCTTCCCGGGCTGAGCCCCAAGTCCAACCCAGGCCACGCTCTCCAAGTGAGCGAGCGGGTCTACGGCTGCAGCCGCGCGAGAGGCGGGGGAGGGTGGAAAATGCGAACCATGTGTTGGGGATGGGGGGATGTTATGGGTCTGGTAGTTTGAGATGAGGCAGGAGACTGTGTGTGGCAAGGAAACGGAGGGCATGAATTTCAAGTTAATGAGATCAGGACACCCCCTGGGAGGACTTCTTAGTTTCGAAAGGAAAAACCCTCAGGTGGTGAAATAGACGCGGGCCCGGAGGCCGCAGATACCCGGACACCAGCGAGGGTGTAGAGGAAGACTCTGCAACGTCCACACATCCGGCCCGTAGCCCTTACCTTGGTCGGTGATGGAGCGAATGCCCAGGATGTCGGTGACCGAATGGGAGGAGGGCCAGGTACGGGGCATGGCCACCGAGCCGGGGATGCCAGGCACCCCGGGCGGCGTGGGCACCTTAGCTGCGGCCGCGGTGATGGGGCTAGGGTACGAGTAGATGTGGTTATAAGGCAGCGCCGGCTGCGGCGCCGGCTGGTGCTGCTTGTATGAGTCGTAATGGCCCTGTTGAGCCAAGTTGCCGATCTTGTTGCGCAGGATGCGGCTAATGGAGCTCACCGAGGGCACGTTGTACTTGTCACACACGCCGTCCGCCAGCAGGCGGTCCCGGATTTCCCAGGCAAAGATGCCAGGGTCCCTTTGCTTGTAGGTCCGGATGTGTTTCACCACGGTGGGGGTGGTGACTCGGGGTTTGCTGCCCCCAATGGCTCCTGGCAAGATCGAGCCTGTCTCGTTGTAGCGCGCCAGAATCTTGCTGACGCAGCCGTGCGAGACCCGTAGCTGGCGGCTGATGTCACACGGTCTGATGCCCAGTTGGGCCAGTTCCACGATACGAAGCCGGATGGCGTTGGGCAGCGGCCTCCCGTTCACGAATACTCCTCCCAGCTGGTTCACCTCCCCAAAGGCTGGCTCTGCAAAACGAACACACGGCGCGCGGGGACGCGCACCGGCAGTTTGGGACAGCCGTTTACCACTCGGCCTCTGCCCGCGTAAGAAGGCAGGGCGGATGCAACCATCCCGGACTAGGGACCTGGGCTTTTCCCAAACCCTACTGTCCCCAAGCCTCACCCAATGGCCCCAAACCATTAAGGTCGAGTCGGACCCCCTCCCCTCCCTCATTCCGGTGGTGCCCGCGGCCACTACAAGCAAATAAAGTGGTGAGATTCAGGGCCGCTCCAAGCGCTCAAAAGCCTCCGAAGCAGGCGGGGAGATCGGTGTTAACGCCTGCAACCGGCTCCTTCTCGCCTTCTCAGCGCTAAAGTCTTTGGGCCGCTACCCCTTGAGCCCCAGCGCCCCGCCTGGGGACCGGCGCGATTAGACAAGGTCTAGAAGAAACTACAGTTTGTTTGGGTTTTTTTCCCCTCCTGTTCTGAGGGTGTCAGTGTATGTGAAACAAAATTTGGTCCGCCACCGAGGCTGCGGTGCTTGCTGATGCCACCGCTCCCTTCCTTTAAAATCAGAAAATGGCATCAACAGCAACCCAGTAGCCAGCGTTCAGAGTGAACTGCTGTGCGCCCTGACCCTTAGCGTGTTCCTAACAACTTGTAGAAACACGAGCAAAGTCAATAGGAAGAGTGCGAGCGCTCAGTGGTGCGCGCCCTCGCGCTCCCTCCCTCCCTCCCTCCCTCGCGCTGTGGTTCCCTCCCTCCCTTCCCGGCTCTGACAGCGTCCCCCGCCGCCACTCACCCATTGCTCCGAGCAGTACACCAACGGGGCCCCAGTTCCGCACTCCCAAAAAGAAACTTTTCCCACAGCCTCAGTGACCTGGCTCGTCGCTGCCCCGGGCCGTCGGTGCCTCCGCTTCTTCCCGGGAGGAGGCGGCGAGAGCGCAAAAGGAAGGAGTAAAAGGAAGTCTGTGCCCCGATGAAAGAGGCTAGAGTTCTGCATTTCAATCTAAGCAGCAACGTGGGCTGGCCTGAGCTGGGCCGGGCGGCTCCGTCTATCACTCACCAGGGACACGCCCTCCAAGAGGAGGGTCCGAGGGCAAGCTTCGTGGTGATTGGTGTGGCCCGCTGAGCGACAGTGCAGTCCGGGAAAGTCCTTCCGCTGTCTCTTTCAAGCTTGCTCTGCACCTGGGTGACTAAATACAATGAAAATAGGAGTTTGACACCTTCCCAGGGGCAGCGCAAACAGACAACACAATCAGGCTGAGAAAAATGCTGAATAAGCAAATGAAAGCGTTTGGTCTGAATTTAGGAGACTCGAAGGGGGAAGGAGTTGAGTCTTCTGGGAGGGGAGGAGGGACAGACAGCTCAGAATTGAAGTTAAAACTTCAGGTGGGAGGTGGGGGCCACCGTTATGGGGGAGGCGGAGGGCGGTGGTTCTTAGAACTGCCAGTCATATGGGCCTCCAGGGGCTGTCAGGAGAAGAACCCATTACCGGCAGATGCTACCTCACTCCAGCCCATGCCAGGTGGCGAGAGCACAGGTGTGAGATTCTAGGCCCCTCCGAATGACCAGGCGGTTTAGGAGAGACCGAGCCGGAGGTGGGGGCCACTGAGACCGCCAGGTGGAGACCCCTCTCCTGCCCCCGCGACTAGCCTCCCGACGCAGTCTCAAATGGGTTCATCCAGGAGTGCGGGGCCAAACCTTAGGCACGCAGGCTCCAGTCCGTGGCCGCGCTAGGTGTGCCTAGAGAGAACTTAAGCACAAGTGGCTAAAGCTAGCGCACAGCCAACTATTGCCTGTGCGTGGGGCACTCTCCTTGAAGGCCAGCACGCCGCAGAGCTCAGCCGCGGTACTCGTCTGCTCGTATCCAATGTCAAGGTTTTCTGGCTTCCCCCCCACCAGTGAAAGGTTTAATTAAAAAGAGTCCCAAGAAAGTTGAACACTGAGACTGAACATACAAGTAATCCCCGGGTATTCTGTTTAGCTACCAGAGGCCCTGCGAGTCCCCCTACTTCTAAATTTTCACTTTCGATCCCTCTAAATCCAATCTAAAGGGTACAGTACTCTTTTTGGCGGCCAAAGCTGATCACATTTTGAGTATGGGTTATGGGGAATGCTGGTCAAAATTAAAAACAAGATGGGGGAACATCTTTAATTAATGAACTTGGGTGTCTGTACTGCTTCTGATCGAGGATACTGCTACTGCTACTCGACAGTCAAAAAAGCTACTTCTTGTGCACAGAGGACTCCTGTTGATGCTCCCACAGTCCCGAGGGATGGATGTGTGTGGCTCTGGTCTACAAACAGGGCAGCTGACCGGGCCCAGATTCCAGGCCAGTAAGTGACAAGAAGACAGAAAAGCGAATGATCATCTGTGCTTTTTGAAACGGAAAGCCATCTCCAGACCCTCATGCTTCTGTGGTTGGGGGCACAGTCTAATTTCAAATTTACAGATAAGGAAGAGTTGAAAGATAAAAAGAAAGATGAATTCAAACACCCTTAATTCTTTATACTCGAGTTCTTGTGAAAAGTCTCACAACTAGAAATACTTGAACGTGTCTGCCTTTTTGTTCGTTTCGATTGTTTAAAATCTCTCGCAGTCTGACTTGATGGCGATTTCACGTTCGTCTGACCCCCACTACCTACTGTTTGGCACTGCCTGGTATTTTACCACGCAGAGGTCCTTCGAGAATCCAAGATTTTTAATGCAGAAATTCCATCCCGGGGGTTGGGTGCAAATTAGTTGAAACTGAGATATCAGAGAGGAGCTTATGACTGAGGTTTGTGCGAAAGATTGAACATCCTGGGCTTCTGGATCTGGACGCTCCCTGACCCCTCCCCCGACAAACACACACAGTGAATAGCTACTTCTTGCTCCGACTCTACTCCGCTCGCGCGCTCCCTGTGAGCGCCCCGCTGACTGTGCTGGGCTGCGGTGTAGGTGAAGGGCTATTCCACCTTCCAGCTGGCAAGACCCAGTGCCGGGATGTGGGTCTATGCGTTCTAAGGGGTTTAGAGTGGTTCTATAGCACCAACCCGGAGTGATCCAGAGACTCGCATTGTTTAGAGCTCTGGCTAGGTGGCCCTAACATACAAACCCCTCTCGTTCGCTCTAAAGTCCTTCAGCTCTCTCACACGTCCCGCGCTCTCAGATAGGTCTGCCACTCTCTCTCCGTTTCCACCTGTTGGACTTGGCCCCGGCAGCGCACGATGGTTGTGGCGCAGCCTCTGCTGCTGGCTCCTCGGAGCGCGGCAGGCAGGCCCTCACCACGCCGGGCGTTCGGTGCTCTCAGCTCAGCGCATTCCGAGGAGCCGGCGAGCCTCTTCGGCGTTTGGGGACGCAGAAACTGCGGCAAACTGAGGCTCCAACGTCGGCGGCAAACGGAATCGAAGCTTCAGGGAGCTGACAGAGGCGAGGGATCCTAGAGGAAGGGGCTGACTCTAAACCCTCCTGGGGACGCACAACGAGTGCTATGGTCAGGGAGCCGGCAAATCAAGAGTCCCCGCGCGAGAGAGACAAGTGACCCGAAGAAGGGAAAGAGAGCTAGAGGGTGGACGGGCGGGAGACAGAGAAACATTAAGGGCCAGTAAGCCTCGACAGTGGACCTCAAGATGTAGGGCTTTGAGAAAGAGCAAGGGGCAGCTGGGGTCAGTGCTGCCTGGTAACTGCCGGCTCTGGACCCAGAAGATTACAGAGATCGGAAGAGTTTCTCCTAAAAGACCAAAACCAAAACACAACCACCAGTCAGGGCTGCAGCTGATACGCGGTGGGGGTGGGGGGAGCCAAAGCGCCCTTCCAGGGTGCTGTCGAGGCCTCCTCCGAGGGGCTACTCGTCCTCTGGGTAAATATTTTCTCTGTGGGAAACTGGAAGCTAGCGGGGGAGGGTGGGAAGGACAGGACTACACGCGGCGGAGGGATCCCTACGCCGGCGTCGGAGCGGACACACGTGCACGCCCGCCAGAGGGGAGCCAGGACGCGGGACTCCGGGGGCGGCTCGGCCCCGGCGCGCGGCTGGGGAACTTGCGCCCGCAGCGCGTCTCTTAGCCTGGAGCCCTGCCCTGCCGCTTCGGGCCCAGGCCGGACGCCGTAAAGTCAGCATAAATCTGTCAGCGGTCCCAGTGCCGCGGACGGTAAACTGTTGCGCGCCCCTCTCGGCACTAGCTGGGTCTGGGGAGAGGTGACCAGAAGAACAGGAATCTGGTTCTCTCCGAGGCCCTCCNAAGATTAAGGGGCAGATGCCTCCTCTTTGCCTTCCTCCTGGGGTCAGGAGCCAGGGCAGGCACAGGCGACCGTGCCCACTTCTCGTCTTGCCCAGGGAGCTCCAAGGGATGGGGAGGAGGCTGAGTCTAAGCTCCGGGACGGGTTTTCAGAGCACAGTCACTTCTTCCAGCCTTGTGAGGAGGGAAGGAGGTAGCAACAGGATCTCGCCTCCGGTTCTCCCGAGGGAGCTCCTCTCGCAGGGTAAGTGAAAGGTTGAGCGCGACGTAGAGAGAAAAAGAGGCCTCGCCAAACTGCTCTGCTAACGCCCGGGACACGGGTTCCCACCCCGACCTCCCCATTGCTCTGTCCCGGCCACACGGGGTCAGCGGCCGCTCCTCCGCCTGCTCGACCTCCCGCGCCCGCTGCGGCACGTGGCGGCCGGAAGCGCACCCGGCGCCCAGGGCGAGGGAGGGTCCACGCTGAGCCGCGGGCCAGGCGGGAGCTGCGCGCGTCCGGGCGGCGTCGCGGGCGGCGGCCAGAGCCGGGAGCTTTAGGGTGAAGGAGAGACAGACCGCCAGGGCCCTCAGCCCCAGCCAGGGACCCGAGCTGGGGTGTGGAGGTGCCCACACACTGACCTGCAGGCCTGGACTTAGCTGGGCTGCGGACGCCGCAGGACGTACCAGCCCAAGTGGAGGTGGGGCGAGGAGGGATGTGCGGGGGGGCCCCCAGAAGGAGCCCAGAAGATTCTCGGAGAATCGCCAAAGACTCCTGCCGCCTGTCCGCCTTCCTGCCGTTGCTTACGATTCAAGACCCTTTCCCCAGAGGGCAGCAGCGTGCGGGCCCGGCCAGCGCGCGGAAATCCCGCCGCGGGGCCGTGGCACCGGCCCCCGGGGCTGCGAGCGCTCCTCACCCGCTTTCTCCTTCCCAGGCCAGGGGAGGGGCTTGTTGCCGCCTGAAACCCGCTTTTAATTCCCCGCCTGCCTGTTTCCGATCACCCGGGGTTGGTTTTTCTGTTTGTTCACTCCTTCTGTTACAATAAAAACAATCGACATTTCTTTTCAGTTTCCCCATATTAGCGTCACTCAGTAATTGTTCTCCACCCCCTCTCCCCCCCCCCCGCGTTGAAGGCGAACTGGATTGCTGGTCCCCTCGCGTTGGAAGGTTTCCGAGTATATAAGCAAATCTTCCCTAAAGACTTTAAAGTAAAAATAAATAACGGCCCGGGAAATTGCCATGACCCTAACATCACTTTCTGAACGCAAATTACACCCATTTTTCAGTTTTCAACAGCGGAATTGCTTTCAGAAGGACGGCGCGGAGCCCCATGTGATATGGTTACATTTGTTTATTAAATCCGCAAATGAAAGAGAACAAATTTTGGGGGGCAAAGAGCAAAACTTGTGGCTGCGGTCCCGCAAGTGCGATCAAGGATCGCATCCCCGGTGGGGGCAGGGATGGGAGGATCCCTTCGCGGAGGCCAGGCTGAGCCTCCCGTCAGAGGGAGGGGGCACTGGTCTTGCCCAGGTCTAAGCATCTGTAGGAGCGACAGAGAGACGAGGACACCGTCTGTGGTCACTCTACGGCCCTGAGCTTAAGCAGCTCAAGAGGGTTGCAGCTGTGTGTGGGAGACGCTTTGCGGGGTTCTTCTAAGACCCTGCCCTCAGGGTCCCTGTAAGGGCAGTGGGGCTGCCCTCTTCTGAAGACCGATTGGCCCAACGGCTGTCTGGAAAAGATGCGTGCGAACCAGGCCGCACCTCTAAGCCTTGGTTTGGGGTCTCGAGCAAATGCAAAGCCCTCCAGGGTCCCTCCCCATCTTGGTCCAGGTTATATTGAATTGAGCTTTCTTATGAAGTTGGAATTGCCTGCAGGCTTCAAGAAGCCGGAATCAACCTGTGGGTCAGTCTTGGAGCTAAGCACTGGCGTTCCTCCCATTTTCAGTGAGGCAGAGAACAGGCTGGTTCACTTCGCGGTTCCCTCCCGGCGAGTCCTCACAGCCCGGCAAGGGACAGAGTGGTGGAGCTGCCCAGCTCGGTGCGGTTGAGGCGCGGGATTTCCAACCCGTCTCCTCTGGGCCGTTTCCACCACCAGCTCGCCCTGCGCTGACCGTGAAAGTGGAGAATCTCGCTGCAGAGTCCTCACCACCCCTCCGAAAACAGGAAGCGAGGGCCCGGAGCAGAGTCAGGGTCGGAGTCACGGAAAATCTCCGGCGGTCCTCAAGTCCCCGGCTACCTCCCTCCCGGCGGAGTCACCTCTTCCTAGCGCCGCCTACAGGTGTCAGATGTGATCGCGCTCCCACAGTAATTTTTGCAAAGGTTGGGAAAGGCCTTTGAAAATTCACAGAACTTCTATAGCCCGAAAATTTTAGTTTCCTCTTCCAATTCCTCCTTAACCCCCAACTCTCCACTCGGCTCCAAATCCCCATACCTTCCTCTACAACTCTCCAAGGCAAACTCGAGCATCAGTCTTTTCATGATTCACGGAAAAGCTCATCTTCCAAACACTGCAGGAGGGCTCCGTCCTCTTGAGATCCCCGGAGGCTACTCAGCGCCGCGGTTCTGTGACCTGTCTCTGCTCTGCGGCGGGAAAACTGGAAACTGCAAAGAGGCTCCCCGAAAGGAAAGGGAGTGAGTGATGAGACCACGGTCCTTCGGCTCAACCTACCATGTGCTGAGGGCTCACAACAGTCCAAGCATCACCATAACCACACAAAGGAGATATTGTCTTTCCAATGTCATAAGAGACAAAACAGAGCCTGACATTAAATAAAAACCCACAAACCAGTTGAAATGAGATCACAGGGTTAATGAGGCAGACGGGAGTGCGAACCCCACCCTGCCCCCAGTGTCGTTGTTCTCCCCTTTTCCCTGTTCTGCAGAACAGCTCTCGCCAAAGCACAGAGAGAAGCCCCCTTACCGCAGGTGTCAGCACGGAAATTGGACACTCCTCCTCCCCTACTCCATCACTTAAGGGAGAGAAACCCACACAGGGACGCCAAAAGCCTGGGGCAAAGAGGGCCCGCACCCTCGCTTCCTCACTGTATACAGACTCCACGCCACCGCCAAGGAAGTCAGGACTGACCCAGTGAGGACAGGAAACCGTTATCAGGCTCCAGCTGCGTGCAGTCTTCTCCAGACTCAGGCTACTCCAGGGCCTGGGCTCGGGGACCACAGTTACTGCGGGTATCCGCAGCGGCCCCCGGGAGCACCACAACGAACTGTCGGAAGAGGGACACTAAGGAGGACCGAGAAGAATCGGGAATGAGCTGCTCTTTGCTGGGATCTGTTCCCGGATGCCGGAACCTGCCCGTCTGGTTCCCCAGGCGCTCTCACAGTATCAACCCACAGGCAGAGAAATCTACCTTTGTTTTCCTTGGGGATTCGCTGTGGCGTGTGCCTGTGGGTGCTTCTTTTTAAGACCATTATAGTGGGGACAAACCAGGAGGAGCTGAACCTCAATAAATTTAGAACCCGTAATTAACACGGCTAGCTGGGCCCTTAGTGGCCCAAACTGTACGCGGTAGCTAGCCAGCTAGCCACACTCTCTCTCCCAGGACTGGGGACTACAGTTATGCTTTTCTTGTTCTGGGGTGCATCGTGTAGTCCAGCTCTTTTCATTATCCAGGATACAGAGAAGGTAAACCATCTCATTTTAAAAACTATAATGTTTAGAGAATTTCAGTGCATTCTGGGAGAGATGGCAGCCAGGAAAAGAGAACACCTCGAAGTTATTAGGAGCAGGGGTCACTTCTACTGTATTGGGAAAATGCTCTCTAGCTGTGGCCCACGAGGAATTCGGAATTCGCTAGGTCATCGCTGAGTAGGGATTGGGTAGGGGAGAGGGAGGCACTTCCAGTTGAGACTGAGGACCTGGGCTGAGAAATTCCAAGCTGGTGTTTTCAGGTTTCTACGAGAAACTGATATCCACACCAGAATCTGGAGCTCCCGTTGTGGCTGGGGTCACCACAGCCCTGCAGGCCAGGAGGAGTCTGACTGTATTCTTGCAGCAAGGGTCCGTATCCCAGCAATGTGCAGCGCGGGGAGAGCGTGTCACATGCCACTTGTCTTCCAGGCTGGGCTCAGCCCTTCCTGAGACTGGATAGTTTCAGGAAGGCCCCTCTGCTAAGGCTGCGGGACCAAGAGGCCCACTTGCTACATTCAGGATGCACTCTCTCCTCCTCCCTCTGCCAGCACAGCAGTGCTATCAAGTCTAAAAAGTCTGCCCACCACCTCCCCCCACGACCAGTGAAAGAGCTGGCATCCCACCTTTTCCTCAGTGTCAGTCGCATTTGAGACAAGCTGTGTGTCTGAGCCAGTGGGAACAAATTTGTAACCACTTCTCCACTGACACGACTGGAGGGTACTTTTGGAAAAAATTGCCAAGAGATCCAACAGTGTGGTTTTCAGTGGGAACACAGAGTCTAAAGAAGAGAAATATAAAAAAAGAAATAAATGTAACCTCAAAAGAATCACTTTTCTAAGCTAAGAGAGATATAAGAGGTACATCTGTATAGATTAAATGAATCTCAAAAAAAATTTCTTTCTTCCTAAGAGGAAAAAAATAATGGCCTTTTCATCATTCGTTTTTATTCAAATGAAATGATTTCTAAATTAATATAAATGACTCATAAATTTCTTTTTCAGGAAAACCCACGTAAGTGCTATCCGTTTTGTTCAGTACATGTATGTCCTTTTCGCAAATGTGAAAAAATAATTTTTAAAAGGTCTGTTGATGCTATACAGGAATTTGCACGTGTAAAATCTCCTCATATTTTAAAAGGTCTACAAAGATGTTTAAGTACATATCTTAATAATGCGGATCTACTTTGGTAGAGGATTTAATAAAAATCTTTTTTGAGGACACCATTTAACACAACCATCATAGTGAGTAGGGATCGGTATAGTAGAAACAAAAGAGAAAAGAAATCCCTTGAGGGGGAAACTTAGGAAAACAAAGAAGGGACTTTTAGACAATACCAATGCTTTGTATTTTACCCCAATTTCTACAATTCTGGGTTATCACAGTTCTTACATATTAAGGTGTTGTTGTTATATTGCTGTATCCTATCCAGCCTGCAGGTTTAATGGCTGCAGGGGGCAGAGAGACAGTTTGCAACAACTAGCGACTAGCACCAGAAATGCTGGACCAGGGTTTTATGTATGATGTAGAGGCTACATACAACCGTGTGGCTGCCACTCTTGAAAGACTCCCAGGGTAGATAGAGGATTTGGAGAACAAGGCTGGTTCTGTTTCCTGCAGGATCAAAAGGCTGGCCCATGACAGTGGCTGACCGTGAGCCATTTCTTATAAAGATAGAAAGCCAAGGTCACGGCGATAGGGGAGCTTTAAAAAGTCCCCTAGCACCTTCCTGCAGGACCAGAGGTGTGAATCTGATGTTCTGGCAAGCTGACAATACAAATTCCCTAAGTAGTTTTTATTGCCTGAGCGATTCCTACGCAATTCCCTTTGGGATTGAATTCTGCCTAGCCACATGGTTCTGTTCTTGGTGGAACCTCTTTCAGTGGGGGGAGAAATAATGATCCCATTACTCAATGTAAAAAAAAACCTTCAATAATGCCAGTTTAAGGCTAAAAATTTAACCCCCTGAAAGTCAGGAAATAGAAAAGTTAAAATTCTTTTAGTTGGGCTCAATCACCCTCTCTGCCTAGGCTGTATAATACATGGAACATTTACAAGCCTCCCCAGCACGGCCATTCCAGCAGCCAGGCACTGCTGCTGCTGTGTTTAAAGGGAGAGCACTGTGGCACCACTTGACTGGGGAGATTTTCCATTTGCAGTCTGAATGTCTCACACCAGTAGATTTCAGTGGTCACTTGTGAGGTGAGAGTTATTGCACTGCTTGTATTGGTAAATGGGTTTAAACGTTAAAGAAAGCAAATTTACTTGTAGGTAACGAAAAGCCAACCCAAAACAAGATAGAAATGTGCTATATGTATATTCGCATACCTCCCAAATCTTCCACATATTAAAGTCAGAGAGTCTTATCAAAGTCAGCTTAAACATTCTTAAACTCTGATGTAAAATGAAATCCTCAAATGATGGGGCGCCTGGGTGGCTCAGTCAGTTGAGCACCCGACTTCAGCTCAGGTCATGATCTCAAGGTTCCTGGGTTTGAGCCCGTGTTGGACTCTGTGCTGGCAGCTCAGAGCCTGGAGCCTCCTTCAGATTCTGTGTCTCCCTCTCTCTCTGACCCTCCCCTGCTCATACTGTCTCTCTCTCTCTCTCTCTTTCTCAGAAGTAAAACATAAAAAATAAAAAATAAAAAGAAATGAATCCTCAAATGGTAACCAATGTGAGTAAATGAATTTTCCTCGTCACTTCCTTAACGTTTTGTTTTAGAACCAAATGCATGTATCTATCTATATGTTTCCCAAGAAAAGAATATACAGTAGAAAGATGTGTTATTATTTAAGTTCCATGCTGGAACTTCAGATGTCACGAATATGAATTATTACTTCCAAAGTCTCCTCCAGTGAATGAAGGGGTAGACAAAAAGTTTGAGTGAGTCTTCCTTTAGAAGCAGACTTGCTTACATTTTAACTGTGACACCAAAATCTCCTTAAGACTTTCTGTTTCCCAAGTGTGCCCAGTACCAAAGGGAACCAAATAAATAAGTAAATAAATAAATAAATCAGAAAGCAGAAGGTTAAATTTGTAGAGTTGTGTGTAAGATGAACCACAGCTTCTGGCCATGCATGCACATGATCTGTGTGTTTCATCATGGGACTGCTAAGTCACATGAAAGTGTTTTGGGATAAAGGTATTAGGTGCAGTGGAGTCATTATTATTCCTATTAAAGCAAATTAGTCTCATTGGGGAAAATATACCCTTGAGGTACAATATATATTGAATTATATAGAAGGAATGAATAACATGCACTTGGACGATGCTACATAAAAGCTGCATTTTGTTCCTCATATGGGAAAATTTCTTGTGCCAACAGAAATGATGCGGGCAAAGCTATGCAGTCTGTACATGTCATCTGCACAGAACTCAGGGCACTATCTGGGATTTCACAACNACTCTGAAGACATACTTCTCGTTATGTAATTAAGCCTTAATGAATCAGATCACCCAGGAAAGCAAGTGTGAGTGAGGTCTGAAGGAACAGATGGTATTGGGGAACATCTAATAACCTGCACATCTCTAAACAGAGAAGAATATAAGAAAAAGAAGCCATGTGCATGACATGCTGTCATTTCACAGCTTCTTGACATGAAAATTATTTTAAAAATCTACTTAGGTAATTTCCATGCCTTTCCAAGAATATGGTCCAAGAATATGGGAGAGCTCCAAAAGGTGACTTCCAGTGGATGCTTCTTTGGTAACCAAGCCTTCCTAGAAAACATGCTTAAATAGCGCTGAATGGAGATCATTTGGGTGAATGTGAATTAGTGAACATCTATGTAGTCTAAGTGACCTTTTTTGGGGTTTAGAATAGTTATTTTGAGAAGGAAGATGAAAGGAGAATGAAATATTTTTGTTGCTGATTAGAATAAAGACAATGTTCTCCTTTATACCATACCCTAAGGCATCTAGGAAAAGCAAAGCGAATGTTGGAATTAATAGCAGAAGGAATACAAACAGTATAAATTCACTGCTGTTGTTGTTGCCCCAATGCATATCTCCAATACATTTGTGTATGTATGTGTCTCAGTAAATAAATTTAATGAAATCAATTATAAGAACAATTTGCTAACCTATCTCTGTATAGGTTCTCTGTTATAACTGTGTGAACTTCTCCAAAATGTCCTACACCCGAAAGAACAAATTTAGATCTCTTACTTGTTTCTAAAGTCCAATAAATACACTATGTTCAGCCAATGAGCCGCTTCATAGGTCCACAAGTCCCTTCTCCTCCATCCTTCCTGGAAGTCAGTGCTAAACTGGGGAAACACAGAATCTTTTGATGCATGGCATCACTGTGTCTAAAAAGTGAGACAGATGAAATGGTGACTCCAATTATTGCAACTTGTACCCACCAACTAGAGAAAGCTCTAGATACCAGGAGAGTTTGCCCTTTAATTAGCACTGTGTCATATACTTCTCTCTTCCTTTAGCTCCATCTCTATCCCCCTTTCTCTAATAGTACTTTTCCCTCTCAAACACACACACAACACCCCTATATGCTCCCTGGAAGAAAGCAGCATTTTACATAAGATTTTCCTTTTTTTAACTGTTCTTTTCTATTTAAAATTTCATGAAATCCCTGAAATAGTTTAAGGCACACTAGGAAACTAAGCATAATGTTACCAAGATGAGCTCCAGTGAGGTCACAAAGTAGTTAGCATTCTTCATATTAGATTCCCAAACAACCATAACTGCATATATGCCTGGATCTATCTTGCAGCTTATATTTTAAACAATCAGTGAAAAGTATATAAAGACCTTTACATGTTTGGGAGAAATTAGCATGCAGCTAACACGAGGTCGACCTTTGCCATCTGTACTTGCTCACAAATCTCTTTGCCCTAAAAGCAGGTAGACTGACCTTAGTTGTACATATTAGGGGAACAGGGGCCTTCGTCAATCCCCAGAGGAGCTTGGGGAGATGAGAAGTTACTCAAAGTCATCAGCGTTTTGTTTTCAGTTCTTTCTCTGATCAGTGGTTTAAGTCCATATACACAGTTGTGCCAGAAACAATGATGAATTTTGACAGAGCTCAGACTAGTTAGGTCCTTGAGCTTTCTTGGGACATCAGTTTGGCTTCTTTTCTGCAAATCACAATTCTATGTGATCTCAACCAGGGCAGCTGTGTTTCTTTAAGCTCATGACTGGAGGTATGGAGGAGATGGACTATTCATCTGACTCCTCAATAACTGTAAAAGCCAACTGAATATTTTAAACAATTTACTTTTCAGGTCACATGCCAAATGTGTGGTTATTTGCTTCTTAGGCTTCTTATGCAGAGCTCAGGGAACAAATACCCTTTAATAACTGTTACAGATATCCCGCAAGATCTTCCAAAGAGAAACAACTCTCCATCCAAATTCGAACCCAGGTTATGTGCTAAAAATGGATGGCTGGATCAAAAAGCAGCTACCTTACTCCTTTTCTACAAGAATATTGACAGAAAAGAACAAAAAATGTGGATTTCACTGTTTTATTTGCACGGATGAAGGTCAGAGTGTCAAACTGCAGATCCTGGGTTCTCAATAATGGGCCACTGTGTCTAACATCCTCCATTTCTCTTCCCCACTTATAGGAAGGAACAAAATAAAATGTTTTGTGGAAGTTTATATTGAAATGAGGTCAGGTAAACTAATGACTGCTTGGTATTTTATGACAAGTTTTATAACCTTGGAGTTGCCATAACTTTCAAACGATCATCAATAAAGTTTTATTGCGAATGGGTAGCCATGTGTCTGAATGCTTTTGCACATAGTAAAGGTCTGCTGCCCCATTGGCTTAGCTCACCAGCCCCTTTTCACCCCAGTCATAAAGTCCTCTTCTTTTTATTGAAGATTGAAAAGTCCTCACGTCTTCCCCTCCATTAGGTTGGCAATTCTAGGACTGCATGGAAATTATTTATTCATAATTGAATGATGTGTACAACTAACTTTGCAAGTATATGTAACGACTTTTAAAATAGACTTTAAATGGACTCTTAATAAAATAAATACTGGGGGAGAGTCTGACAATAGCGTACTCCAGAAACACGTGTTTGAATGCTAGGCTATGGATACCTGTATACCCCCAGAGACCGGCTATTGCATAATTAGGCACTGAGGGATGGATAATGGTCTCAAAGATAAAACAACAAGTTACTTAAGATTCTTCTAGCTGACTAGGGGATCTTAACGATTTAGGAGACCTCACATTCCGTTCTACTCTGAATCGTCCCAAAGGAAGAAAGGAGGATTGGACCGAGTCTTTTGCTTGCCGGATTGCCTCAAACACATTTCCAGAAACGCTCCCCAGAGCCGAACCATGAACTCTCAAGAGCCCAATTCATACCGTCACCTCTCAGGTTCAGATTCAAGTCTGCATAAGCAAGTACTTCCTCCTCTTCTGTCAGATATGTGGAATTGAAACCGAGAATAACGTCCTGCGATTTGGATCAAGAGAGCTGTAACGAAAAATTGTACAAAAACCTCTGAGAACGCTCTGCTGTCTGGGCCCTTCAGACAGCTACTCTCCTTCAGGCGAGGGTTGTGACCCGCCAGGGAGATCGGCGGCAGTGCCGCCAGAGGAGCGGGCGGAGACCGAGGGGCTAGACGAAACTTAGAAAACTGGCCGCGCCCCCTTGTCCCATTCCCCCGGACCCGGAGTTAAAGAGCCTGCTCTGGTGTCCGGCAGGCCCCTGGGTAGGAAGGCCCTCGATTCTCGACTTTCCTGGTACCGACTTGCGCGAATTCTCCACCCATAAGCATCCCCAATTTGCAGGGTTGTTCTAGGGGAAGGGAGTGGTAAATATCGCCCTCTCTCGGATTTCCGATAACTCTCCCCAGCGCGCTGAATCCGCTCCTTCTCCGGCGGGGCGGGCAGCACGCGCAGCAGTGCGGGACCTCCAGCTCAGTGCGAGGGTGCCCACTACGCCTCTCCTTCCCGTGCGCCCAAGCCTCCAGAGCCCGGGATCCGAGGGATGGCGCTGAGCCCGATGTGCGGAGCTGAAAGTAAAGTCCACCTGGTTGCAGAGAGCGCTGCCACCCGCGTGGTTCTTCCCCCGGCAAGGCTCCCCGGACCCTGCCTGGCTCTGAGAGAGCGGCTACCGCCGCATGCCCCAACCGCTGAGTCCTCAGTAGGTGGGAAACCCGCAGACCTTCTAGGACTTACGAACTACCTACTCTGAATCCCTAATGAGCTCAGACCTGAACGTCTCTGATATTTGGTGGCCACCGCGAGCGGCCTTAGGGTTCCCCACGGCAAAGGAGATGTCGTAGGGGAACTGGCTCCCGGCTCACCCCTCATCTCCTACCAGTCACCCACCGGCCGAGGCCTTCCTAGGCACTCCTATTGAGGCACCAAGGGCAACCATGGCCCAACAAATGGCGCCCACGTCGACACGTCGGGAGCCGGCCCAGGTCGAGGGCGCGCAGGTGCCGGGTCCCGGCGCGCCTCCTGCGCGCCCTGAGAGCCGCAACTTGGGGTTCCGAGGCCGGCGTCAGGCTCCCGGACTTCCAGGCGCCGCGGCTCAGAGTGCCCAGGAAACACTGCTGCTGGGGTCCCAGCCAGGGCTCAGGCGGAGGCCACCGACTCGCTCTACCCGACATTTGGGAAGCCAGAGTTCCGCTGGGGCAGGCGGGCAGCCGGGGCGCAGCGACGGGCTGTGGCGCCACCTCCCGAGGAAACCTCGCAGGAAGTTCGGCTCCTCAGGTGGCGCCTGCCCGGCTTCTTCCGGGTAGCGCAGATACCCTTGTCCGCACGCGCGAGTTCCCCTGATGCGCCGGAATACCTCCCGAAGTGCTTGTGGTAGCAATTACTAAACCGATGGCTGCTGTCCTCCCCAGGTCATGAAAGTAAGGCCCTAACTCCCCGGGATGATGTAAACACACACCACACACGAACCAGGTCTCCGGCCCCCGCCTGGGGAAAGTGCTGGAGGTTGAAGCGTCCCCAGGACCCGACGGCCTTCTATCACGTGCGAAGGGACCTCGGACTCCCCCACACCCCCCGCCACGTCTACTACAGCCAGGTGCCCAAGACTCCAGCAATAAGTAGGAGGATATGACTCAAGGTGGAGGGTATTGGAGTATTATCCCCCAAGGCAGACCTCAGGTTGCAGTGGGGTCAAGTCGTCTGGAAGGGATCCAGCTCTGCTCACCAGCCTGTCTGCGGTCACTGCCACTGTCACCCCGGGGATGCACCCCGCCGCTCTCTGCACCACCACAGAAAGCAAGCTTTTACTGTTTCTGCCATCAAGCTTAGAAATTTTCGAAAGTGACGTTTTTTAAAAGAAGTTAGAGGGTGGGAGCAAAAGATATAGAAACAACAATTTTCAGAGTTAGATTTCTGATATTAATTACAGTCGAGCTCCCTCCCTCCCCCCGCCCCTGCGCCCCTGGCTATTTCTTTTCCTAGCTTTATTTGGACCGTGGACTTCTTTGTTAGGGAGTACTATTCATTTGAATCGAACAATAGCAGAGTAGTAGGTAATTTCTCATATGTTAACTGCTACTGTAGACCCACCTTACAGAAATCAGCCAAGGAAGGCTATGAAGGAAGAATGTTAAGGTGGAATGCAGGAGCTAGATTCACTGGATCCAGATTATCCCTAGTGAACCACTCTAGGTCATGTTCTTGCTGTAATTATCTTAACACTGGCCTGGAGGTGAAGCTCCCCTTTTAAAACTGTGACCAAGAGGCCATAAGTACCTACCCTCATTAGTCTATGATGGCACACTCATATATATGTGTATACACATACACACACACACACACACACACACATATATACTCAACATGTATTTATTGAGCCCCTGCTATGTGTCAAGCACTTTGCTAACTGCTGGGGATACAATGACAAAGAAGAAGACATGACATCATAGACAAGCTTGACCTTTTGGCTAATACTACTACTACTACTACTGCTCTCAGCTTGGGGTTCTCTATAGGACTGGTTGTTTTCTCCTAAGAAAGGCAAATTTTCTTTTCCATTTTCAAGTATTCTCAAAAACAGTAATACTCTTCGTAAGTCAAGAAGAAGGAGGCCACAAGACAAGTGGATTCTCCAGCCAAGCTGAAACCTAGCTTCAAAGTTCATGAATGCAGATGGCTGAAGACATACCTCTTATTTGGATGACTCATGCAATGTGTTGTGGTATTTATAGCTTCAGTAAGATAATAATATCAAAAGCAGGGAAATGCCCAGTTAGAAAAGGGGATAACAATTAACAGTGGTAGGCAGCTGGTTCTTCACAAGGACACCCTGCTCTACCAGAGCAAACCCTGCACATGCTGGTATCCATTCCTCAGGGCAGGGGGTACCTGTCTGCTTAACTCCTGACTTTCCTCCCTTCCTTCCTTCCCAGCGCAAAGGATATTACCCTATTCACATGGTGTAAACTTTGATAGCCTACTAAAGATGTATCATGGGCCCACCCAAACAAAGATCTTCAGCAGTCCCTCTCTGGACCCTATAACATGGAATTTGGAAAACCCCCTAAGACCAGCCAAGAGAAAAGGCCCTTCTTATAGGAGGCATAAGTTTTCCATCAGAGCCATTCTCCACAGGGAGCCAGAGGGTGGTGGATTTGGCTCCAGGCTTCACCCCTTAAACTTTCCCTGCCACGCTTTTCAGAGGCCTTGCTTCCTGCCCCTAAATGGAAGCCACAAGCCACAAGCTCCTGAAAGGTCAATAAACATAATTTCCTTTTTTTGATAAGACTGCTAGAACGAGGCAATGCTAACATCTTACATTTGCATATTTTGCAGTTTTATAAAGCACTTTTATGCATATTTCATTTGCTAACCTTGATAAGCATTGACAGTACACCTACGGGGAATCTGAGGCATAGAAAAATAATGACTTTTAACCAAATGGAAGGAACCTGGAAGGTAGCAGAGTTGGTACAGCTACAGATTTGTATTACAATAAGCATTTGACAAAGTTCTTTATGGCAGCCCTGGGGCTAAGATAGAGGAATGTGGCCTGGGTGACATAATTGGTTGAATGGCTCATTTACTCCTTCATTCTTCAGACTAATCAGTTTTTCTTTTAAACATTTTGTGTCAGGAACTGGACTCAGCACCAGAGATACAAAGATAGATAAGCCACAGTCATTTGGGAACTCACAGTTGAGTGAGCAAAGATACATGTAAAAATAACAATAGGAATATAAGGCAATAATATAGTGTTGTAAAGGAGTTAGACACAAAATGCTGTAGAAATACACGAGGGCTCCAGAGGGTGGTCTTCAAGCTGATGAGAGCCTATGGGCATACTCTCATTCGTGTGGAAAACTTGACACTTAGAAAGGATAAGAAATTTGAAGGAGGACACAATCAATATACAGAAATACCTTAAATAGACAGGAGTAATTGACCATAACTAATGCTAACAAATATATGGTAGGTATAAAATTCTACATTCAGATACAAAATAATTACATGAGCATATGAAGGGACTGTCTGGGATGGCAGCATAGTTCAACTACATTTGATTGCAAGCTTAACATAATGCTAAGGAATGTTTATGTTTGTATCTCGTGCTAAAGAAGTAGAGTATCCAGCATAAGCATGATTTTTTTGTTCTACGGGGGTTGGAACATGTCTCAATTCTGTTCTCCACCCATTTAAGAGGGAGGTTGACAACAAGAGTATATGTACAAAGGGATGCCACTGGAATGGTGAAAGATTCTAAGCCAAGTCTAGTACAGACTGATGGAACTGAGATTGTTAAGAAAGACCAGAAGACTCAGAAAGGACAGCAGAGCTGTTTTCAAATACCTGAAAGCCTCTCATACATAAAAATGTGGAACTTTGTCAAAGGAGCTCTGTCACAGGAGCACAGTCAAGATTTTCTCAGTTTGTAATCTGGAAGCTGACGGAGCAAACCATCCTCCATGAGCTCCACTGTCCTTTCCTGGTAGATGCTCCATGAATATAGGGGCCACGTCTGTCTTGTTCAGACAGACTGATAATCCCAGTGCTGTGCTCATAGAAGGCACTCAATAAAGTTTTATTGTAGGAATGGATAAATAAGTTATCCATGTGGTTCCAAGGGGTAAGGGCTGAGGCTCAAAGGCAGATGTGTAAAGTTGGATGACAAATGAAGTCAATTAATCTGCCTATTGATTAGGATCATCAGTAAAGAGGCATGATTCACATTTTTAATTTCAACCATTGCTCACCTACATTTTGCTATTCTCTGTGTTCTTAAGGTTATTTGCCTCCTGTGTGTATATGGTGGAAATACTTACAGTAACTTAGGTTAGTAATATAGTGTGTTACTATGTATCTATTTCCAACTTCATATTCAGTGACATCACCCTGGTAGCTTTAAATTTGCTATGCTGAAGTATTTACATCACAGACATCAGAAATTGCTCTAAACAGAGTTATTTCATTCCCCCAGAGAGCCGGTTGTTTAATATTGACTGACATGCCACTCTTCAGATCTCTAGGCCTGACATTGTAAGAATGGAACCTAAAGAACATAAGGAGAGATGAAGTGAAAAGTATTTCTAAATTGTGGTTTTATTTATTTATTTTTTAAGTTTATTTCTGAGAGAGAGAGAGAGAGAGAGACAGCGTGAGCAGGGGAAGGTCAGAGAGAGAGAGGGAGACACAGAATCTGAAACAGGTTCCAGGCTCTGAGCTAGTGGTCAGCACAGAGCCCGACGCCGGGCTCGAACCCATGAAATGCGAGATCATGACCTGAGCCGAAGTTGGACGTTCAACCGACTGAGCCACCCAGGCACCCCTAAAATGTGGTTTTAAAAGTATGGTTCTGAGGGCACCTGAATGGCTTAGACAGTTGGGCGTCTGACTTCGGTTCAGTTCATAATCTCATAGTTTGTGAGTTCAGGCCCCATGTCAGTCTTTGTGATGAACCTGCTTGGGATTCCCTCTCTCTCTGCTCCTCCCCTGCTAGTGCTTGCTCTTTCTCTCTCTCAAAAATAAGTAAACATTAAAAACTTTTTAATGAAAATGATAAGTATGGTTCTGGAGACAGACTGCCCAATTTGAATCATGGTTTGTTCACTTACTGACTATAAAAAAAAATTCTAGGGGTGCCTGAGTGGCTCAGTCAGTTAAGGGTCCAACTTCAGCTCAGGGTCATGATCTCACGGTTTGTGCGTTTGAGCCCCGCATTTGGTTCTGTGCAGGCAACTCAGAGCCTGGAACCTGTTTCAGATTCTCTGTCTCCCTCTCTCTCTCTGCCTTTCCCCTGCTCATGGTCTGTCTCTCTCTCTGTCTCAAAAATAAATAAAACCTATAAAAAATATTTTTAAAAAATTCTAATGTATTGCCTCAGCATTTTGAACTCCTACTCTTTGCTAGATTCCAGACAGAGTAAAAGTTAAATTCAGGTAGTTTTAAAAACATTGTATATAGTACACAAGATAGAAAAGACTCTCAGGTGACAGTTAACTACACCATCTCCTTTTTTTTAAGCTAGTAGTTGTAAAATCTCTACTACATTTTACCTATTTTAGGAATATTTAGTGGCAAAAAATTAAGCTTCTATACTGTAGTTGTGTATAACGTAATTCCTTGATGACCACAATAGATGATCTTTCTGCAAGGAAAGGAAGAGCTATCCAAAAGATGTGACCTTGCCATTTTATTCATCATTCATGAATGATTTCATTCATTCATTCATTCATTGTTCTATATGCAGAGCATAAGAGGGCAAAGAGATGAATTTGACAGATGCCTGTAATCCAAGATTTTACAACACATGGGGAGAAAACCATGCAAACAACTCATTGCAATAATGCAATGATGAGTGCAAACTTTTAGGATAATCACCCAATGATTATCTTGAAGAGACAATATGCTAAGTGAGACGGTATAGGAAGACATGATTAATTCTGATAGGCCAAAATCAAATGCCTCTACATTAATCTAAGGATACTCTCAGGTTTAAGTTTTTGTTGGTTATGGATAATTGTAGCAGTCTATGGCTGTTCTTTTTTTTAATTTTGTAAATTTTACTTAAATCCAAGTTAGTTAACATATAGTGTAATAATGATTTCAAGAGTATAATTTAGTGACTCATCACTTAACGTATAACACCCAGTGTTCATTCCAACAAGTGCCCTCCTTAATATCCATCACCCATTTAGCCCATCCCCCCACCCAGCACTGCCAGCCAGCCAGCAACCCTCAGTTTGTTCTCTTACTTAAGAGTCCTTATGGTTTGCCTCCCTCTCTGTTTTTAGTTTTCCTTCCTTTACACTATGTTCTTCTGTTTTGTTTCTTAAATTCCACATATTAATGAAATCATATATTTATCTTTCTCTGACTCACTTATTTCAGTTAGCATAATACATTCTAGTTCCATCCACATTGCAAATGGCAAGGCTGTTCTTAAGGGAAAGGTGGGTGTGTGGGAGAGGGGTGGTTCTTGGTATTTGTTTTGTTTTGTGCTGCTTTACTGAGAAGAGAACTAAATTCAGCACAATGTAAGATAGCCTCTCTGTTAAGTGATCCAGAAGTGCTTGGAGTTCATTGTAAATAGCTCTGGATTTAGGAGATTTAGGATTTAGGAGAGCTGGATTCAGGTCTGGTTTGTGTCACCAATTGCTTTGGGAAGTCATTTTCCCTCTCTGTATCCTCTATAAAATCCAGGGCTTAAATAAATGATCCATAAGCTCCAGTGTCCTGAGATTATCTAGGGAGAAAGATAATAGAGTAAAAGGAAGCTTTCATTGACTTTTTTTTTTTTTTATCTTGTAAGGTTAGTAGATTTGACTGCTCATGTTGATAATGGAGGTAAAGATGAAGATGCTAGAGATCAGGATTACTGTCTATATTGCTGATGAATTGTTCTATCAGAATTTTTCCTGGATATATTGCAGTAGCTTGGCTTAAGACACACCCAAATCATGGTAAGGCAAGTGAAGCTCTAAAAGAACCTCAGAGTTAATTATTTCAACTAGATCTTAATTCTTTGGGTCTTGCACATCACATTTGCAGAGGAGAGCTATGGTGTAGAAGTTATTCTCTAAATGTGAGGATTTGGGAAACCTATTCAGTACTTGTCTCTTACTTTCTCATATGGAGCACCTATTTTCACTTAAATATGAATTCTCTTAAAATACTTTATTCATCTTACCCGCTCTGTCTCTTCCAGCATCCCCACAACCCAGCACACATCTCCTAGGACTTATTACATGTTGCTGCTTCCAGCTATGTGACTTAACTTACAAAAATTCCCAGAAGACCAAACATTTGTGTGGATAATATGAAAGACTATTGATTGATTTTATAATTCTTCCCTGTCTTTTTCCTCCCCATGTGGAACTCTAATTGGTTTCAAAGAGTTGTAAATATGCTCTTGTTCTTTGTGTCTTTTGTGAATACTTGGGAAAGAGCTGTTTCGAAAAGGCATACCTTTAACATCCCTGGTGTTGGAAATGCTTAGAGGTCAGAGTCAAGTGTGGGTGCACATGTGCAGCTCACATTGTAAGGCGAGAGGGGCCTCTTGCTAAGTCTCACATGCCATTCAGAACTAGTTATTTTCTCTGACAGAGGAAGCCTTAAGGTTTCCATCAGCTGTTTGTGAGCAATCTCACAAGAGATGTTAAAGTACTTCTTAATTTGGGTGCATTGTTATGATCCGAGGAATGAATGTGCTATGTCTTAACTTTCGTATGCATGCATCTCCCATGGTGAAGCTGAGAAATTGAAAACACAAGGTGTGCACATGAAGTCTGAGTCTACCTAGACCAGGGTGAATTGCAGGAGACCCTCAGTGATGTGACTTCTCAGCCTGAATTACCCATGGTACTTATCCATACAGCTTCTCTATTTCCAAAAGTAAAATACTGACAGAGAGGAAGACCCATTATGGGTTGTTCATGGGTAAGATGTTGATAGAGGAGGAAGGAATCCAAGATCCAGGCAAAGGAAATAGAGACTGTAGTTCATAAAGTCAAGTCTTATAGCCTTTTGTTGTTACAAAAGTAATACATATGGTAGCAAATCAAATCAGAAAATAAAAACAAACATACATTTAAAAATTAAAACTCATTCTTGCGAACAAGGGACGCCATTGACGATTTTTAGTGTATATCCTTCCAGATCCCCCCTTCTTCTGTGTGTGTGTGTATGTGTGTGTGTGTGAAATGAGATCACACTGTACTCACTTTTTTTAGTCAACAATCTCTATTGGAATCCATGTTAGGATGATTTCAGTTTTTATCCCATGAATTAACTATATCAAATACAATTCCCAGTGCTCCCAACAGGTCCTTTACAGGATCTACCCCAGGACCACTCTGGCATCTGCTTGAGTTCCTTAAGTTTTATTTTAAAGGTAGCATAGCTTCAATAGACTGATTGAAGAGGCTAAGGCAGTGGTCCTCCAGGCTGTCGTACTTTCTGGTTGTTTTCTCTGCTGCTTAGCTTGTTCCTCTACCTCTTCTGTCTCCTCAAAATTGGAAGTTTGACATTTGATTTGAAGCTTTAGAGTGGGAGACACCAAGTATCTGAAGACTTTGTGAAGATCAAGAAATGACTGTAATAAAAATGGTGTGCGACACTACATCATGTGCCAAGAAATGAGAGAAAGAACACAGTAAAGGGATCAGGTGGCTTGAGTTGAAAGATTTTAGATGGTCTGTGAGAGAACTCCTTTTGGGAGTTACTGGAAATAATAGGGAGATATTGAGTGGGAGCTAAGTTCCCAAATGGGCAAATGAAGACACAGAACCATTACAATTTGGGCAATTGTGATGTGCCCAATATAAATGTGATCTCAGTTATATCACCAGGCTGGTAACATTTGGGTTATACCTGGAAAGATGTCCAAAATATATAAGTATAAAGGTAATACATGCATGTAGTTTTAAAAAAATCACACTGCATAGTGATATATAAAATAGAAAGCTGGGGCACCTGGGTGGCTCAGTCAGTTAAGTGTCCAACTTTGGCTCAGGTCGTGACCTTGGTCTGTGAGTTCAAGCCCCGTATCTGGCTCTGTGCTGACAGCTCAGAGCCTGGAGCCTGCTTTGGATTCTGTGTTTCCCTCTCTCTCTACCCCTCTCCTGTTCATGTTCTGTCTCTCTCTCTCTCTCTCCTTCAAAAATAAATAAACAGTTAAAAATAAATTAATTAATTAAATAAAAAGTAAATTTTCACTTGCCCTGATCCCACTGTCCAACCCCCTGCTAATAGTTTTGGCTTCTGCTTCTAATAATTATTATTGTAATTTTTAAATTCTTTTATTTCTTTTTAAAAGTCTTTTTAATTTTTTAACGTTGTTTTTTTGTTTTTTTTTTTTTTTGAGAGAGAGAGAGAGAGAGATTGACAGTGTGATCAGGGGAGGGTCAGAGAGAGAGGGAGATACAGAATCCAAAGACAGGCTCCAGGCTCTGAGCTAGCTGTCAGCACAGAGCCCGATGTGGGGCTTGAACCCACGAACCATGAGATCATGACCTGAGACAAAGTCGGACGCTTAACCGACTGAGCCACCCAGGCACCCCTTTCTTCTTCTATTTCTTATTTTTATCAAATTAAAGCATTATATATTGAGCTCTAGGTAAAGTATGTGAGGATTTGGGAAGTTGAATGGCTTCTCATTTCTCCTCCTGTTACACTTCTATTTTTTTTTATTCTACTAGTATTTATAATTATTACAATCATCTTAAACCACAATTTTGTCTTCTTTCCTCTGTCTATAGGTTGATTATAACAATTAAAAAACAGTGTGAAACATTTATATAATTATTGTTACATGAATATAAATCTTTCTAGAGAAGAAAAGGTAATCCTCAATCTTGAATATTTTATCACTCAAACAATAATTTTCCACACACCCCTATCTAAAGGATTGCCTTTAATTTTCTTTTTTACTTCTGTAAACCTTCCTGCATTGTATCCGGGAATTGCACCTTCTTATATCTCGTCTTCTTTCTTGGCTTACTTGTAGATTTTTCTGGATGACTTCAGAAGTAATTTTTTCTTATTGAGTGAATGATTATTAAACTTTACTGAATTCTTATTTGTTTGCAGGTGCCTTTTTTAGCCCTTGCACTTGAAATTTGACTGGGTATAGAAAACTGGGGTCAAAATAGTTACCCCTCAGAACCTCGAAGATGCTGCTGCATTGCCTTCTAGAGTTCCATGATGCCAGTGTGAGTCTGCTGCCAGGCTTGAGTTCCTTGACCATTGCCAAAGTCAAGAGGGCTTTTCTCTGGGGTGACGGTCCTCAGGGTTATAGTTCTGGGTAGCCTTGCCTTTTTTCCTGAGCTGCTGTGGGAATCCAGATTCATCTCAGACTTGGTGCTGCTTTTCTTCACTATTAATTCATTCACCAGTAGTCCTCCTGGATAGATTTCCTTTGTGCTTTGCAAGACAAAAGCTGCCCCCCAATTCATTCTATTTTCAGAGGAAGAGAGTGGGGCCCACTCATGCCAGCTCTCCCAAATGCAATTCTTTAACATCCCAGACTAGTTTATAAGTTGGGAACTAGAATCATCTGGAAGACTCTTCTGCAAAAGTCAGCCTTTATCTCTGGAGGTTGGGCTTCTGTCACCTCTATCGTAACTTCTCCACTTACCAATACCTTTTCTTTTCTATGGATTAGAATCCTTCACATTCCCAGACTCAATGAAGACTCTTAGTCTTGTTTTCCACTGCTATAATGGTTTGAATTTTAAAACTTTTTTTTTTTTTAAATCTGCTTTTGGAGACAGAGTGGGTAGATGTGTGCAGAAATGCAAGAGACACTGTTAATTGAAAAGTACAAAACAGCATGTAGACAAGCACACGTACAGAGAAATATTGGAACAATGGTGTGGCTAAAATTTAACACTACTTATCCTGGGCAGTAGGAATATGCTTACTTATGTTTACTAAAATTTGTTTACAACAAGCATGTTCTACTTTTGCAGTGTTAAAAAGCAAGGTGCGTGTGTGTTTATGTATGTGTGTGCATAGAAAGAAATGATGCTTTGTCACTTAGAGACAGAGAGTAAGATTACAAATCTGCACAGGAATGGAAGTTTTCAGTCAGTCCGTGACTGCCCTCCTCCCTTACAGTGCAGTGCAACGCAAACTGTTTATGTGCACACTAACTTTACACGAGCAACTCAGCAAAATTAATTCAAGAATATGAAATATTTACTGAGCTCTACTGTGTACACTGTTAGGCAATGAAGCTTGAGAGGGCTACTCCAGAGGATAGAAGACCTGGGGAGGGGGGGAGGGGAACGGGGGGGAGGAGACAGTAGCGAAAGGTCGGCTGTGAGTTAGGTCTGTCCAACAACAAGGTCCGGTCTGCTTTATCCTAGAGGGTCCCCAAGAGGCTGGGTAAGTTCTGGGCCTCCTTCCAGGTATTCTAGTCTCTGAGACTATAAATGTCATGTTACCCATTTAATCGGATTCCAAAAGGGCTTCTTGGCTGAAAAATATGGGAACTACTGTGGCAGATCAACTACAAAGACAAACCAGTTTATTGGTTCAGGCTTCAGAAGAAACACTAGATGAAACTAAAATTTGCTGTAAGAAAAATGTGATAAATCTAGTATTACTTAAAAGCTTCTACAGCAATGGCGAATAATGATAATAATAAGTTGCATACCTCTTCCACGTGCACAACTTCTGCCCTGGGACTTCAAAGAAAGCTCCTCGAGTCCAGAGGGAGATGCACAGCTCTGCCGAGGAGATATTTATGGGGCTGTTATGGCGCCTAGGATGTTCCTATTATACTCACCATTCGAACCTCCAGATTTCCAGAAACACAGAAAACAAAAGACTTGAGGCATTTTAAAAGGGGAGTGCTTTTTCTTATAACACAAATGATCAGGTTTGCGTTGTTATCAGTTTTGAACTCTTGGCATTAATTCTGCTTTATGGTCTGCTTCGCCCATTTTAATATGGAGAGACAGAACTGGAAAAGTCCTTTCAGCAGTCTTAAGTGGAGTTGGAGTACAGAGCTAGTAGTTCCATGGTGAGTTTAATAAACGTCATGAGATAAAGAATAAGAGATAGAGTTTGCACAATGGAACTTAGCAGAATGAGTGAGATCTGATGGTCTGGTTTGGTACAGAGACAGCAATCCCTTTAGTACATCAAGTCTAGAGGGCCCCCACAGCCATAGTCTTTGGCAAAAGTCTGGGAGGAACTAACTGTACAGCAGAGGGGAGTAATCTGTGAAATGCCCAGAGGTGGTGGGCGAGGGAGAAAGCGGTCATGGTGGCAGAGCCAGTGTTGAGGTGGGGGGACCATTGCCGAGTGCAGGACAGCAGTGGCCCCTTCTTTTCCTTTATAAGCTCTCAGGCTGCAACAGTGCAGAAAAAAGAAAACACGTAAGAAACATTTTTGACCACTGGAGGGTATAAAACTCATTAAGAAAAGTTGAAAATATCAAGATCAGGATATTTTAAGAATACTTCTGGGTCAATTCTAAGTTTACAGAGAGAGAAGGCTTTGAGAGACTACTAATTAGTGTTGTTGAGGAGCTGGTGATTTCTGACATTACAAGAGAGGAAACAAGCTGGGGTGGAAGTAGTTACCACTGAGGTGGTTTGATATCCACCAGGCAGGTAGACCACAGATGGCAGCTATTGCTCCAGATACAGGTAGCTGATGTGGGGAAATGGTGCATGTAAGGCAAACTTTTTCGCTCTCTGACAATTTCAAGACCAACTGCTATTTTGGTTTTTTAAAAAAATTTTTAAGTGTTTATTTATTTTTGAGAGAAAGACCCACAGAGTGTGAGTGGGGGAGGGTCAGAGAGAGAGAGGGAGACACAGAATCTGAAGCAGGCTCCAGGCTCTGAGCTGTCAGCACAGAGCCTGATGCGGGGCTCGAACCCACTAACTGTGAGATCATGACCTGAGCTGAAGTCGGCTGCTGAGCTGACTGAGCCACCGAGGTGCCCCCCAAATGCTATTTTGAAATTATCCTGTTGCAAGTCGCTTCATTTCTCAACACTTTCACACAACTAATAATAATAGTATGGTTCTTCATAGTTTTTTTAAATTAATTTATTTATTTTGAGAGAGAGACAGAGGGTGTAGGTGTGGGGGGGGGGGAGCAGAGAAAGAGAGGGAGAGAGAGAACTCCAAGCAGGCACTGCGCTCCCCCCACGGAGCCCAATGAGGGGCTCGATCTCACAAACCATGAGATCACAACCTGAGACAAAATCAAGAGTCGGATGCTTAACCTATTGAGCCACCCAGGTGCCTCTGTAATTCTTTTTGATGACTGTCTTAGATTCTCAAACTTTAATGACTGTATAAGTCAACTAGTGTTCTTGGTAAAATATAGATTCTGATTCAGTAAGTCTGGGGTGGGTCAGACCTCCTGCAGCTCTAACAAGCTCCCAGGTGATGTCAGTACTGTTGGTCTGAGAAGTACACTTTGAGTTGTGCCAGTTAAAGACATCTCAAGTTACACACTACTCTATTTCAGTAGCCAGTCTGCCCTAGGTAAGCGTGCTTAGTTTATATAGCCAAACTTAAAAATCTGCCATACTGATTTAGATCTACTGAGTCTGAAGATACCAAATCATTTGTGGAAGAATTCGACTACCTTTACCTCCCTTGGCCCACTTAACCTGGAGCCTGCTTTGGATTCTGTGTCTCCCCACTCTCTGCCCCTCCCCTGCTTGTGCTCTCCCTCTCAAAAATAAATAAACACTAAAAAAATTATTTTTTTAATAAATAAACTTTAAAAAAGATATGGCTGTAAGATGTGTCTACATATGCACATGTTTGTTCATTTCACTTCCATTTGTTACATAATTATCCTTTTGTTTATTTAGTATTTTTTAAATTTTATGTAAATTTCAGTTAGTTAATAGACAGTGTAATCTTGGTTTCAGATGTACAATATAATGATTCAACATGTCCGTACAACACCCGGTGCTCATCACAGCCAGTGCACTCCTTAATCCCCGTCACCTATTTGACCCGTCCCCCCATCCACCTCCCCTAGTATTTTATTTTATAGAGCAGTCCAAGACATTGAGTCTTTTCATTTCAACATATGCCAAAAAGTATGGGACATTTCTTATACACTCATATTGCTATTATCATACATAACAAAAATTATCCTTACTATTATCCAAAACTCAGGAAATATTAAAATTTCCATGATTATCTCAAAAATGTCTGCTATAGGTGGTTGATTAATCCAAAGTCTACACATAATTTTGTTGTTATAAATCTCAAGAATGTTTTAATACTCTTTCTTCTTCATGGGAAGAAATCAGGTCAATTGTCCAGTATTCTACATTGCAGTATTTTTTTAACCTATCAGATTTAGAATAAGGGCACCTATCCGCTTACGTCAAGATTAATCCTTGAAGCACACAGAACTTGTACCAGCCCATTCTTATTGATGGAAAAACAGGGGTACAAAGACTTTGAGTGATGTGCCTAAGAAGATTCGAAACTGAATCTTCATCTCTTAATTTCTCATCTAGTAATTTTTCTACTAACCTTTTTGGATTCTGTTTTTGTGTTAAAGGGAAAGGTGGGATGTTGTAAATATTTGTGGTTTCAAAAAGTCAGCTTACCTATTTCACTTTGCAAGTAATTTGTTAACAAACTTGACTATAAGTTCCAAGAAGACAAGGTCAGGACTCTCTCCTTCATCATAGTACTCCTAGGGTGTGGCCGAGCCTGGCACAGGTTAATGCTCAAAGACTGTAGAATAAAAGAATGAACGGGTGAACATGTGTTGTGTTTTACCAAAGTGTGACAAAGCCTTACGTTTGAATAGTGCCTCAACCTTTGTAAATCTCTTGTTTTTCAGTTGCTCATTTGATCATGAAACAACCACTTAAGACCAATACTGCAATCCCCATTTAACATGTAAAGAAATGAGATGGAAAGTGTTACTCAGGCATGCATCAGGCATAAATAAAAGTGAGGCTAGATTCCAGGGTGTTTTCATTTCATCAGCTCTTTATGCAACTTTTTTAAAAGTTTGTTTATTTTTAGTAATCTCTACACTCAATATCCGGCTCAAACTGACAACTCTGAGATCAAGAGTCGCGTGTGCTCTTCTGACTAAGCCAGCCAGGCGCCCCTCTTTATGCAGCTTCACCCTCTCTGATAAGGCAGACATGTGTGATACGTTACAACTTGAAAAGCCTCTTAGCTCCCTTGGTCTCCTCAGCAACGATCCAAGGTAGGAGTGATTGTCTCAGATTTATAGATGAGGAAACTAAACCCAAGCCACATGATTACCAAAAGAAAAAAGCCTAACTTGGTCCCCAGATTTTCTGACTTCAAATACAGTTTGGTTCTATAACACAACCAGTTATACTCCTTCCCTGTCCATCCCCTGTCTTAGTCCTGTCAAACACAAATCCTTCATCCTTCCCACCTGCTTGAGTGCATTTCTATTCATACGTCTCTGAATAGCCCTAGCGTGTTATGGACATGTGATAGGTTATATCTTCCTCCCATTTTCATCACACTGACCAATTTCCTATCATTGCTCTATTCCCTCCCTTGATGCAGAAGCAGTGTTTTCTCCTTCATATCCCTAATTCTATCTTCTATATTAGATGATACTGATTGACTAGGCATCTAACTGATCAATATTTTGGATGCCTCTTATTTCTAATTCATTCTAGAATTGAATGAATCAGAGGATTTTGCTATCATCTGGGATTAAGAGTTATGCATTCAAGATGAGTAGCTTTTTGAAAGGTTAATATAAAATAATTTATATTTCCAAAACCAAATAGGAAAAAAAAAACCCTCAGCATTAGCAAATGGTTGGAGAAACAGCATTTGCTTACATGTTAACAGGACGGTGAAAATCTGGTCATTGGGAGAAGACATTCATCACTTTGGGCATATACTCATACACACACATACCCACTCCTTTTATTTTTCCTTACAATAGAACAAACTATTCACCAGCCATTTAAAATGTTTTTCCCTGGGTTTTACTTTTAAGAGATTCTTTTTAAAGAGTATCTGGGTTGGATACTTGTGCTTCTCCAATCTGATCTTGAACTCAGGTCTCAGTGATATGAGAATATAAGATTTGGGGTATCTACCCCCACTACACCTTTGGAAAATTACTTTGAAACATTTGGAAGGTATGCATTGGGAGGAGGTTTGAGGGGTGGGAGCAGTTTTATTCTGCACGTTCGTTTATGGGTTGTGGCCAGATATTTTCAATGTGCTATTATTCTAGTTTTATGGAGTTCTTGGACCCTGCGGATATAAACATCTGGGAGTAAATGGTTGAGTGAGAACTATATGCTATTCTGCCTGGGAAGAAATACATTTGCGTTGCATTTAAAATTTAATGAATTATTCACAAGGGAAGTGATAACTTAACAAGTAGACTAAAACTATACATAAGTGAAATAAGAGAGACTTTTTTGGAAAAGCCTTCCTATTGGCTCTATACAAATGTTTTATTTGCATTTTATCTACACGCACATGATCATATTGTACAGATTCTTGTCTTCACGAATGGCTGTGTCTGTCTAGCACTGGAGCACTGGTGAAGGAGACTAATGAAGGAATGAAAGAGATTCTGCCACTAAGTCTCTACCACTAGATCTGGGCTGAGAGAGGACATGAAATTGGATTTCATGGTACTCACTTTGTGAGGGGAGGAAATCAATAGGTCCATGATGCATTTCTGTTTTGAAAGTTCTTTTGATCCTATTCTCCTTCAGACATTAGTACTATAATCAAAGACTTCTAAAAATGTTCTTTTAGCATTAAGTCCTTTTCTTTCTCTACCCATACTTTCTCCTCTCCTTCTCTATTTTCTTTCCTTCTTTTCCCACACTCTCTGTGGGAAGCTCACACATCTGAGCATGCAGCGATCCCAAGGACAGGTGTCCCATGTGACTGCTGAGCTCCACATGTTCCATTGCTGTGAGTTCCACCTCTGACAGTCTGTCTCATTTCTGTGCCAATACTGAGTTGAATATGGGCAGTGATCCCTTTTCTGCAGGTGGGACGATTCCTCTGGGCACAACATTACCAGCTTCCCGAGGACCAGAGTTCTTTGTGTTTGTACTTTCCCTGAGACAGGCTTTCTAGGAGCCCATGAGGATGGAGCTGGAAGAAAGAGTTCTCTCCCTAGGGGCTGCAGCACTCCCAGGGAGCTATCATCACCGAACAGATCCCAGGACAACAGCAGCTCAAATACTTGTGCGAGGATTGAGACTGGGTGATACCCAGCTTTGATTTTGCTCTTTACCTTAAAATTGATCCAAATTGAGGAAAGCAAAGGATGGTGGAAAAGGAAAACAAATAAACAAACAAACAAAAAATACAGGAGAAAAGGGAGAGAAGGGAAAGGAGGTTGAGAACACGTGTGCACGTTCAAAACCCTAATGGGATTGGGTGCGAGCCATTGAATACCTGGGCCACTGCAATTGTAAAGTCTGCTTTCACCATCAGGAGTGGGGTTTGGCATCTGGAAGTGATTTCGTTCTGTGATTACCTTTGGACTGCAATGCTTGTTGGTTCTTTACTAACAAGCAAGCACAGACCCAGAGCAAGCCTTTCATGCTAACAAGCAAACAAGCCATCAGGCTGCAGATTTCAAAACCAGAGGCAGGAGGCGGATATGAAGTGGGTCGAAATTCTGTGGCTTCTCAGGGAAAAAAAAAAGTTGAGAGAGAAAAGGGGGAAAAAAGTGCCTTTGTCCTCCTTAGCTCCTTCTCAAAACACATGGAAAAGTCAAGAATTATTTCATATTTCATATGTCCACTCATATATTTTAAACTTTTGGAATGCAACTAACACTGCCTGAGGCAAGCAGTAAAAGACACTCAACTCTGCTCCACTCCAGAATGTAACATTGGTGAGCACAGTGTCTGTGGGCCACCTTCCCTCTGAAACACTTGGGGCCTACAGCCCCAGGGAGAGGATCTGAGGCTGTATTCTCCTTCCCCGCACAGATGCCTTCAGAGCACACCCATTCAAAACACGGGCGAAGACTGAAGAGGTGAAGTGTGAAAGATCAACTTCACTTCTCCCAATCTATAACGTTTCATTCCCTGCCAACTTCTGTAATAACCTGTTCTGAGATGCCTTATTTTGATGGAAGCCAGCTACCCACATCAGTTCTCCAAAGACTATGATTATAATTTCCAAACATTGCCACAAGAAACCGTCCATGAGTTTTTAGCGTTGACCAGTTTTTGTGGATCCTAAGGGGAAACAAGCCAGGCTCTAGGAGCAGGTTTGAAAGAAAATACATTAGATTAATGAAAAGCAATGGAACAATAATGATAATGATAAGCACCAAAAATTTCTTTAGTACTTGTAATGTGTGAGGCACAATGTTAGGTCTTTATATATGTAATCTTCATAATTTAATCCCACCCAAAACCCAGTGGCATGAATTCTATTATTACCCCCAGTTTATGGATGAGGATGAGGAAATGGAGCATTAGGGAATGTGCTTGCCCAAAATCACACAGCCAGTAAAAGGCAGAACCAGAACTTGAACCCAAGGATCACAGGAGAATGCTGGGAAAATATTCTGGATTTACGTTTTAGGCTCACTCTCCTCAGCCAACCACAGTGTAAGTCAACTGTCCTCAGGAGCAGTATATGGTGTTTGCTCCTGGGGCATGGGTGTAACTTACATCAGTGTTCAACTTTTGGAGGAAGGTGGCTGAGAGGGGACAATTATGTGTATGCTTCAGCTTATTCAGTGAGCCAGAGTTATATCCAGAAGGATATGACCACTGCATGCCCTGAATTTCAAGCCTGGATTAAAACTTCCAAGGATTTCCACCTCCTAGCATTCAAGCCCTGTGGACTGCCTTTTCCTTGAGTGTAGGATGGACCTAGTGACTTACTTCTAATAAATAAACTAAGGCATAAGTGATGGGATGTCACTACTGAGATTAGGTTACAGAAAGACTCACAGCTGCCATATTGTGAGCTGCCTTTTGGAGAGACACACTTGGCAAAGAAATGATGTCTATGGCCAACAGCCAGCAAGGCCCTGAGGCCTGCTAACAGCCAGGGAAATCAGCTTGGAAGTGGAGCCTTCCCCAGTTGAGCCTTGAGATGACGGCAGTCTCACGAGGGACCTTAATGTGGGGGCGCCCAGCTACGCTGTGCCCAGATTCCCGGCAATCAGAGATGAAAATAAACACTCTTCATTGTTTCAGATCACTAAGTTTTGGCATAGATTTTTTTTTGCACAGAATTGATAAGTAATATGCTTCGTAAGGATGAAGAAAGGAGAGCATGGCTTGTTCTCTATGAGAAACTGTTGGGAGACCTTACAGAAAGCCTGGTTCAAGAAGTGGGAGAAGATATGTTTTCTTCAGGCTGTTCCCTGTCCCTGGAGCGCCAGCCCAGCTGGGGCCAGGCTGCAGCGCCAGAAGCAGTCACTCTGCTTGCTAGCGAAGTCCACTTCACTCATCAGAGCATTCTCTGCTCTTTCCCATTCTGCTTGTTATATCAGGTCATCAAACGATGATGCTGATTCGCCCCGTGGAAAGTCAAAGTGATTTTTTTTTAAGTTTTCTTATTTATTTTGAGAGAGAGAGGGAATGAGAATGAGTGGGGGAGGGGCAGAGAAGAGGTAGAGAGAGAATCCCAAGCAAGCTCCAGGCTGTCAGCACAGAGCCTGACTCAGGCTTGATCTCACAAACTGTGAGATCATGACCTGAGCCAAAACCAGGAGTTGAATGCCTAACCAACTGAGCCACCCATGGACCCTACAAGTGAATTTAAACTAAGTTTGCATCTCTTGAAAAAAAGAACCAAGACTATGACAGAGGCATTCATTTAGCAAATAGTGCAAAGCAAAAGAGGCCTTCATCCTGCCCCATCCTGCCCTCAGGTGGTTCACCCTGTGGTGGTGGAAACAGCCCATAATATGTGAGTGGGAATCATACATAGGGAAAGCTGGCTCTGCATGACACAGTCACCTCAAAATGACAACACAGTCTACCAACCAATACTGAAATTATTAACATATTTTTAATGTTTATTTATTTTCATCATAAATGTAATCTTAAATCCCCATCACCTCTTTCAGCCATCCTCCCTCCCCAATTCCCCTTTGATAACCCTCAGTTTGTCCTCTGTATTTAAGAGTCTGTTTCTTGGTTTGTCTCTCTTTTTTTCCTTTGCTCATTTGTTTTGTTTCTACAATTCCACATGAGCAAAATCGGATGGTATTTGTCTTTCTCTGACTTATTTTGTGTAGCATTATACTCTCCAACTCCATTCATTTTGTTGCAAGTTGCAAGACTTGATTCTTTTTATGGCTGAATAATATTCCCTTCTATATATATACCACATCTTATTTTTTTTTTATTTATTTCTGAGAGAGAGAGAGAGAGAGAGAGACAGTGTGAGCAGGGGAGGGTCAGAGAGAGAGGGAGACACAGAATCTGAAACAGGCTCCAGGCTCTGAGCTAGCCATCAGCACAGAGCCCAACGCAGGGCTCAAATCCACGAACCATGTGATCATGACCTGAGCCAAAGTCGGACACTCAACTGACTGAGCCACCCAGGCGCCCCTATATATACTACATCTTTATCCGTTCACCTATCAATGGACATTTGGGCTGCTTCCATAGTTTGGCTATTGTAAAGAATGCTGCAGTAAATGGTGGGGGGGGGAGGCATGTATCTTTTTGAATTAACGTTTTTCATATTCTTTGGATTAATATTCAGTGAAATTACTAGATCATGTGGTAATTCCATTTTTAATTATTTGAGGAACCTCCATACTGTTTTTCAAACTGCACCAATTTGCATTCCCACTGAACAGTGTACAAGGGTTCCTTTTTCTCCACATCCTCACCAACACCTGTTGTTTCTCGTGCTTTTGAGTTTAGCCATCCTGACAGGTGTGTGGTGATATCTCATAGTAGTTTTGATTTGTATTTCCTGATGATGCGTGACACTGAGCATCTTTTTGTGTGTCTGTTGGCCATCTGGATGTCTTCTTTGGAGAAATGTCTATTCTTGAAGGAATTAAAACCTTTATTCAGTCTCTCAAGCTAACATCCAAATGGGGTGTCCATTCTTACCATATAGCAGAACATCTTTAAAATTTCCTCTCTCAGTTTCAGCCGCTCTCCAAATCCTCCTCACTGCTCCTCCTAATTGCCTCTCAAATCCAATTTAGGATACTTTCAAACGTAATGTTTACTCTGCTGTCCCTTCCCCCTCTTTCCTGTTCCTTTTCAATGTACCTCAACTCACCCAGGTGTCACAGTCTGGCAGGCATAGGCCACACTGGCCTGTTGGTTATTTGTTCTTTGATCCCACAATAATCAAGACACTTTGTATAGAAATCCCAATCTGGGGTTAGACTTGAAGAGTGGTTAGGTCAGGCCATAAGGGGGCTGTGTTCCAGCAACAGTTGGCTGGGCAGAGCTGAGTTCAAGTCTTCATCGCCTTTTGCCTTTGCTTTACAGGCCCCAACTCCTCTGCTTCTGCACAGTCCCTTCCACCATTGCCCTGCCCTTCCCCTGCAAGCATCCCACCTGCTGACTCCTGTTCTAACTTCACACCTAGCTCCCCACACTGATCCCAAGAGGGAAGGTAAAGGAGCCTGCCTAGTGGACACCACCAAGACCGTTTTTAGGGGGCAGAGTGGAGGGAGGGAAGGAGGCAAAGAACACACACAGTATAAACTTGTTTGTCGCTCTTACATGTACACTTGCACACTTTCATAAATGCCGTGAAGGAAAAGTATGGATTCTTGTTCTGTTTCTGCAAACACCATGACTGTGGTAACAAAGCCTGTGTCCTTAACCACCAGGCTACAAAGCCTCAGTAGATGGTGTCCTGGTGGCCTGGGCTGAGGCCAGAGGGTGAAGGACACTTAGAGTCTGCTGTGCCCAGGCCAACACGATACGGGGCACTGAGAGCGAGTCCAGGAGCCTGGAAAAGAGCTGTCCGAGAGTATTTGCTCTGTGGAGTGTCATGGCTCTGCTCTGTTTTAAGAAGGAAACCAGGAATGAGCTGATGGGTTTGCTCTGGCAGCAAGATGCAGAGCTTGCTTAGGAAAGGAAGACTAAGGTTTATTATGATTGGGTAAAGCCCTTAATTGCCACTTGGGATGGAGCTTAGTTTTAAAATTCATATTCTGTAGCCAAAGGGCCCCTCCTTACACAGAAGTACTGCAGCTAATTAGTGGCTGGGCATCTTGTAAGAAATGGCTATTTACTTTATTTTTAGTAAAAGCGTCTTGGAATTTTCCCGACTACTGACTTCTCTCAGTGCCCCTAGCCACCAGAAGATGTTAACAAGAATGAAAAGAGTTGAGCTTTACTCACAGCCAGTTAGCCTTTTTCAGGGACCTGTTTCTTCTCTTTGGAGGAAAAAGCATGGCTTCTGGGTGGTTTCACAAACTGTTCCAGTCTGCCCTACCTGGTGGCCCAGCTGCTGTGGCAAGAGCCAAATCCCAATGATGGGCCCTTGGTTCTACTGCAGAGATGGTGAACTTCAGAGCTGTTCCCCCTAGGGAATAGATGTCAAGAATGACATGCAGAGATATAATTGCTCTGTTAAGAGGGGCTGGGAGTTTGGGAAAGGCTCTCAGGTGCATAGCTACTGATGGGATGTCTTCTCTTTGTGCCTCCAGATTTACTCCCTACTCTCTTCTACCCTGCTCTGGACCCCTGAGAGCGCATCTGTGTGGACCACACCAAACTGCTTCCTGACCATCTGGTTTCCCTTTTGGTTCATCCAATGTGGAAGACCAGAAGGAGACTGATGTATATGTGGTAAATGATCATTTCCTGGCCACCATCCCATAGGGTTGCAGCCCTTGTCAGGAGACTGTCTTCAGACAGCATGCTCCATTTATATTCTGGAGGTCACATTGTCCCCTTTGCCATTCAGACCCGGGGCAGTAATGGAGCCCCATTATGATTACTCCTGCAGTGGTATCCTAATTTGACTCCACCATCTGTTTCCTGCAAGAACCTTGACCAATACAGCTATCCTTTCTTAACCAGATCTTTAAGGACAAGCAAGCTGCCTTCACTTGGGAGTAGGTAGAGGATCAGCCAGGATTGAGACCTAGCTTGCTGTTTGCAGAGACATGCCTGGGGGAAGGGATGGACTCTTACTGTTTATTGGTGAAGTGGAGGAGGCCCAGATTCCCATGCTCTAGCAGGACACACCTTCCATGGACTCAGATGAGAGCCACTCTGGGACTGGACAGATTTGCATGCAAATGCTCCTTCCATGGTCTGAGCCCTAAGGCCTGTGCTGGTCCCTGTTGGTGAAGAAGATTTAGACATTACCCTAGGAAAGAGCCATGTGAAGGCACATGTCCTTGCTGAATCTTCTCTCTGCTCTTCTGTCTTCATTAAGCAAGGGTGAAAATGTACATTTGTGTAGTCATTTTCCTCTTACTGGATTCTCACCTGGGCTCCCATGTACTCCCCAGTAAATCTTCAAAAAACAAACGTCATCTATATGTGGCCTTCCTCCAGAAGTTTCCTCCCCACAACAGAAGGTAAGAGAGGGTAAAGTCTCAGACTTACACAAGGCCCTGTTGTCTTCTATCCTCTTCAAAATCTTCTTGTCTCTTGTCTAGTCTCTGACAAGTTGTGAGGCAATAGCAAAACATAGAGAAGTTCTTAGAGAAGAACTGACCTGTGGGGAGGGAGGGCACCTGGGTGGCTTAGTCAGTTAAGTGTCTGACTTCTGCTCAAGTCATGATCTCACGATCAGCAGGTTCCAGACCCTCATTGGGCTCTGTGCTGACAGCTCAGAGCCTGGAGGCTGCTTCAGATTCTGTGTCTCCCTCTCTCTCTGCCCCTCACCCACTCATGCTCTGTGTCTCTCTGTCTCTCTCAAAAATGGATAAACATTAAAAAATTCTATGTGTTTAACCCATGTTAATGAAGGTTTGTTCCAGGCCTGAATGGTTTGTTCTCACTGGAAGGGAGAAGGGTCTGGAGGGTAATATGAGTAGATGGGACCACACTATGAGAGCAGAGAGGAAGGATTTGCTTTAGCATTACATGCCTTCATCTTGCTTAAAGGACTGGATTTTGACATATTGTCCTCCTCTGATAGTATGTAGCCACCGTCCTTACAAAGGTGTGACATGTGGCCCTTACAATAGTTTCCTCCAAGGTTTCTCTCATGTTATACAGTAGTTCTTAGAGAGAAGCACATATAAACACACATACACATATACACACATGTGGCCTTTTCAAAATACTTCATCCTCTACTACATATAGGAAATCCTTGTCTTCTCGGTTCAGCAAAGAAAACATGAAAGGACCCCAAAGAATCATGTACAGAGGATCTGAGATGAGTTTGGATCTTCAAAGGCACAATGAATAGAAATAGATGAGTTTAAAAATACAGGTTTCTCATGCTGTCCCAGAAAATAGAAGAAGAAAAAAAATCCTCTCCAATTCATTTTGTAATACCTAAACCAGACAAGGACATTACAAGAGCACTAATGAGCAATAATCCTCATAAACATATATGTCAAATCTTCAAGAAAATATTATTAAATTGAAGCCAGTAATATGTAAAAATGGTAATATATCAGGGCTATCAATAAAATGATACTTATTTTGAGAGAGCGAGTGAGCAGGGGAAGGGCAGAGGGGGGGGGAGAGAGAGAGAGAGAGAGAGAATCCCAAGCTGGACAGCGTGGCTCAAACTCACAAACCGTAAGATCATGACCTGAGCCAAAGTCAGACACTTAACTGATTGAACCACCCAGGTGCCCCACAAGTGATGCTTCTTAAAAGAACAACTTGCATAATTAGACATCCATATGGAGGGGGAAAAAGGAACCTCAATCTTCACCTTGCCTCATACATAAAAAATAATTTGAAATGGACCATAACTCTGAATTTAAGAGCAAAAACTCTAAAGAACTTCATCAAAATTAAAACTTTCCTCTGAAAGACACTGTTAGGAAAAAAAGGAAAACCACAAACTAGGAGAAAACATTTTTAAAACATATGTCTGTCTGATAAAGAATGTGTATCCTAAATACAAAAGCAGTTATAAGTTAATAAAAAAAAGGTAAACCATCCAAAAAAGGGGAAAAGATTTTAATACACATTTCACCAAAATAAGACATGAATGGCAAATAAGTGTATGAAAAGGTACTCAACCTCATTAGTGTTTAGGGAAATGCAAATTAAAATTATAATAAGATTGACAATAGCAAGTGTACACAAGGATGTGGTACAACTAGAAATCCCACCCCTTGCTGGTTTGAACACAAATAGGGATAGCCACTTTGAAAAGCAGTTTGGTAGCTTTTTGTACAGTTAAACATCCACTCACCATACAATCAAACAATACCATGCCTACGTATTTCCCTATAAATACCTGCAGGCACATGTTTATAACAGCTTTATTCATAAAAGCCACAAATCAAATATTTATCATCTGATAAGCAGGTAAACAAGTTTTGGTATATCTACAAATGTGAATTCCATCCACAATGGTATTCTACTCAGCAATAAAAAGGAATCAACTATTGGGGCACCTAGGTGGCTCAGTCAGTTAGACATCTGACTTCGGCTCAGGTCATGATCTTGAGGTTCGTGGGTTTGAGTCCCGCACCTGGTGTCAGGCTCTGTGCTAAAAGCTTGGAGCCTGGAGCCTGCTTTGGATTCTTTGTCTCCCTCTCTCTCTGCCCCTCCCCTGCTCATCCTCTCTCTCTCTCTCACCCTCTCTCTCTCAAGAATAAACATTAAAAAAAATTTTTTTAAAGAATGAACTATTGATAGTTGCAACAACATAGGTACATTCTAAAAGCATCTTGCTAAGTCAAACAAGGCAGACACAAAAGAATATGTACTATATGGGGGCGCCTGGGTGGCTCAGTTGAGCGATGGACTTCAGCTCAGGTCATGATCTCACAGTTCGTGGGTTTGAGCCCCACATCAGGCTCTGTGTTGACAGCTAGCTCAGAGCCTGGAGCCTGCTTTCGATTCTTTGTCTCCCTCTCTCTCTGACCCTCCCCTGCTCATGCTGTCTCTCTCTCTCTCCCTCTTTCTCTCAGAAATAAATAAAACATTTTAAAAAATTTTTTAAAAAAAGAAAAAAAAAGAATATGTACTATATGATTCCATTTATATGATATTCGAGAAAAGGCAATACTATGTACTTGCTAGGGATTAGCGGGGTCACGAGGAAGAGATTCACTGCAAAAGAGTAGGAGGAAAACTTTTGGGGGCAAAAGAAATATTCTGCATCTTGCATGGTAGTTGCTCTGGGACTACACATATTGATCAAAACTCATCCAACTCTATACTTGAAAAGAGTAATTTTTATTATTTTTTTGAGTAATTTTTATTATTTTTTTGAGTAATTTTTATTATATATAAATTACTCCTTAATAAGCCTAACTTTTAAAAAATAGTAAAATACAGGCTTCTGCTTGTTACTCAACTAAAATTTTGCCAAATTGGCTTGTCTTACAAGTTAATGAAAACAACCTCCAGTGCCTTTCACTTTCTTCAGCCCTGTGTTGGGAATCCAATAAAATATTTTTTTAGATCTTCTCTGTTTCTTGTTCCACTTCTGTCTCCATCTCTGGTCTAAGCTGTAGCTTATGTCTCTTTCAAAGAGAAGGAAAGATGGTGGAGTTCTGCTCTCTCACTTAGCCTGTCCTCATAGACAGGACAATGACCTGTTAAATGGCTGAGAGATCCCACCCTCCCTCATGTTCCTTTCTCTTAGAGAAACGAACCCCTGGGGTTTTACTGGTACATGTCACTGCATCAGCTCAAACCCATAGAGTGATGATTCTTTAAAGAGTGAAGGCATAATCTCACAGAGTGGGCAAACTGGCACAGAGAAAAGAAAAGGGGCTTTGGAGAATTCCAGTTTTGGGTCTCTCACCTACGAATGTTATCTCTGAGTAATGCTTCAAACCTCCTGAGCCTTGTTTTTCTTTTCTGTGAAACAGGGAAACAATATCTGCCTTACAAGGTGGCCTTAAAGATTAAGTTAGACCTATAATAATAGGTCAAGAATCTAGCACATAGAATCTCTCGACCAACAATTGTTTTTGTTGTTACTGTCATCGTTGTGATTAATTATTGAATTAGGCTTGATAAAAAAGTGTCCTAAGAATGTATGTATGGGTAGGCAAGGAAGAGGTAGAACTGGAATCAAGATGACTATTTCATTTTATTTGTAACCAAGCCCTCTTCTAGGAAGAATTTGAGGCAAGTTATAAAATATGCCCAAATAAAAGGATTAAAAATATATAATTTAAGGAGAATATGACAAAGAAATGGGCAGAAAAATACTAAGAAATGCATGCCCAAAGATCTTAATAGTTTCTATGGGTGAGTCACAACTTTGGCATTGACCTTTTTTGATAATTCACTGTAAAGAGGAAATACACTAAGCTTCAAGAGTCACACTTTCCACCAGCCACCAATAAGCTAGGTCATGAGGAGAAGTACCTATTTTCCTTACACTCAAGACATGTCGTAGAGTGGAAGCACAGTTATACAGTAGATGGTTTCTTAACCACAGCCCCCTCCCCCAATAAATTAAAAAATGAGTCTCTTATAAAATCCTTCTGTATAGGTCAAATCACAGATTCATACTTCTACAAAAAGCATGAGACTCACATGGGCTAGTATAATCCTAAGGTAAATTTTAAAAATATTTAGAAGATTGTCTGCCTGTCTTTTTAAGCCACCTCCTATAAATGCCTCCTGAAACTTTTGATAAGTGTTGAAGAGCTGCGGGCTCAAAATTGTAACATCTGACAAGAATCTGAGGGTGACTATTGTGAATTGTTAATTAAAGAAAAAAAGTAATCACTAGCTAAGAGTAAAGATCCCTTGAAAATTAAGGAGTCTACCCAAGAATGGAGAAAAACTAGGAGCAGGGTAAAAAACACTCCTAAGAAACAGTCCTGGGGCCTGCTCTGACACACTGAAGAACAGGCAATTGAAATCCAAAGTTCTAAGCTATAGCATAAGGCCATAACGATTTTTGCCTGGAAATTTTTCAAAGCAGATGTTAGCAATCACCCACCATGGGCACTGAAAAAAATCTCAATAAAATACACATAGCATTTCTAATTTTAAGCACCGTAGGTTCTGGTCAAACACTTCAAGATGAATTAGTTGCAAATCATATTCTCAGATAGTGAAATGATTTGACCAGTGGTAGAGAATTGTTGGATATAAGCCACACGAAACACAGAGCACATCTGCCAAGGATAATGAATTTGGTTTAGAGAAGTTGATCTTTCTTTCTGGTAACATTTAGATAACAGGGTCCAAATTTTTTTAAGACTGCTTCTAATCTATGCTAGAAAAATCTCTGGAAGGAGCTGGTCTGGGTCATCTTGAGTGCTGCTCAGTCCAAGAGGGCTACCTGGAGGGGTGAGGAGACCCCAACAGAGAAGCAGACTAGGAAGCAGGGAGCTGAAAGTTAAGTAGTCAGGCAGCTTCCACCAGAACAGATATCACTAGATATCCAGATGTCCAGTTTTGATAGATCTCCAAAAAATCAAGTTCTATGCAAAAAGAACAATTAGCATTTGGAATCTGCCACAGCCGGAGGGTACTAATGTCTCATTGCAACTATACCCATTGAAGTGGATGCTGTTGGATGCTCCTCAGATCCTCCTTTTAGGACCAAGACATTCATTCCCCAGCTCACAGTTGAGTGTGCCCCCAGGAATTGCTCTTGGAAGAAGATTATGTCCTCTCCCTGGAGGCAGCCTGAACCAACTTCCTTTATTTATTTATTTTTTAATGTTTATTTATTTTTGAGAGTGGAGGAGGGCCAGAGAGAGACAGACAGGCAGAAGATCCAAAGCGGAGAGGTCGATGCGGGGCTCAAATTCACAAACCTCAAGATCACGACCTGAGCCAAAGTCAACGCTTAACCAACTGAGCCACCCAGGTGCCCTAGTCCACCTTCCTTTATAAGCAATACCTGGACCCTGTGGTATACCTGAATATGAATACATGATATATTCATATATATGAATATTATATAATATATTTATATTTTATGTCATATATCAGAGATAAAATTCATATACATTAGATTATAAATATATATCTTCAAGATAAAATTATATAACATAAGTTATATAACATAACATAAAAACAGCCATAAACCATTTTAAGGTGTACAATACAGTGGGAATTAGTTATGATATTGTGCAATCAGCACGTCTATCTAGTTACAGAAATTTTTCATTACCCTAAAAGTAAACTCTATATCCATTAAGCAGTCATTTCCTATTCCTTGTTTCTCAGCCCTTGGTAACTACTTACTCTGCTTTCTGTCTTCACAGATATACCTAATCTGGATTTTTCCTATAAATGGAATCACATGATGTGAACTTTTGCGTCTAGTTTATTTCATAAAGCATGTTTTTGAGGTTCATCTACACTGTATCATGTATCAGTATTTCATTCCTTTTTTTTGTCTGAATAATACTCCATTATATGGATATACCATATTTGTTTATCCATTCATCAGTTGATGGACATTTGGGTTCCTTCTAGCTCTTGGCTACTATGAATAGTAATGCTATGAACATTTGTGCACAACTATTTGTGTGAATACCTGTTTTAATTTCTTTGGGGTATACATCTAGTAGTGGACTTGCTGGATCATTTAGTGATTCTTTGTTTAACTTTTTGAGGAATCACACAGTGTTTTTTCACAGTGACTGCACCATTTTACATCCTAATAGCAATGAGCAAGTTTTCCATATCTTCACCAACACTAATTATTTTCTATTTTATTATGGTATCTCAGTGGGTTTTGATGTAAATTTTCCTACTAACAAGTGATATTGCACATATTTTCATGTAGTTTTTGGCCATCTATATATTGGGAGGGGGATGTCTATTCGTGTCCTCTGCCCATTTTAATTTTTATTTTTTTAAAATATTTTTTATGTCTTTATTTTATTTTGGGAGAGAGACAGAGAGTGAGTGGGGGAGGGTCAGAGGGAGACACAGAATCTGAAGGAGGCTCTGAGCTGTCAGCATAGAGCCCGATGTGGGGCTCGAACCCACAGACTTGAGATCATGACCTGAGCCGAAGTCAGATGATTAACCGACTGAGCCACCCAGGAGTCCCCTCCATTTTAATTTTTTAAAGTAACCTCTGTGCCCAAGGTGGGGCTTGAACTCATTTCTCCAAGACCAAGAGTCACATGTTCTACCAACTGAGCTAGCCAAATGCCCTTCCTCTGCCCATTTTTAAATTTTGTTGTTTGTCTTTTTGTTGTTGAACTATAGGAATTCTTTATATATTTGGGATACTAGGCCTTTATTAGATATATGGCTTATGAATATTTTCTCCCACTCTGTAGGTTGTCTTTCACTCTCTTGATAGTGTCTTTTGATGAACAAAATTTTGACAAAGTCCAGTTTATCTTTTTCTTTTCTTCTTCTTCTTCTTTTTTTTTTTTTTCCTTTTAGAGAGAGAATCTTAAGCAGGCTCCATACTCAGCACAGAGCTTGATGCAGGGCCCAATTCCATGAACCTGGGATCATGACCTGAGCCCATATCAAGAGTCAGATGCTCAACAGACTGAGCCACCCAGGCACGCCTACATTTTATCAATTTGTGGTGCCCCAATATTTCAGTAATTTGTTTTCATGGTGCTCTTAGACCAAAAAGAAATTAACAGTTTCATGTGTTATAAGTAGATAAGGCCAAACAACTTAAGAAGTATTTATGCTCTAGCAACTTAGTGGCTGTTTGAAAAAATATTACATATATATACATATTAAGTAAAAGAAAATATAATATTTTTATTTATTTGTAAATAACCAACAATTGCTAAATGTGTGTACCTGTTTGACACTGCACAATTTCTCAAACTCTGGATTCAGATAGGACATTGCCATCCTCATTTCCTAGTCTATTTTGTTGATGATATCAACAATAATAATAAAATGTGACCTAACATTGAAATTATAAACAATCTGGAACTAGTAGTTCATATCATATCTGATAGAGGTTGGGTATCCTTGTGTTTTCCTCAGAAGTTAAAAATACTCTGCAATAAGCTTGTGAGTTTGCTGTAGGGCTCAGGGGACCCCACTACACAGTTTGGGAACCTAGATTTGTGGAAAATTGATTTTAAAGCACAAGGCAAAAGAGACAGAGTTCCACTGCAGGAAACTCCAGGAGGGAAGGCCATTTAAGAATGCTGAGGAGGCGCCTGACTGGCTCATTTGGTGGAATGTGGGACTCTTGATCTCAGGGTCATGAGTTTGAACCCTGAGTTGGGTGTAGAGATTACTATATAAATAAATAAATAAAATTTTTTAAAAAGGCATGCAAATGCAACAGAACATAAAAAGAATTGTCCACCATGATCAGTGGGATTCAAACCTGGGTTACAGGGCTGGTTCAATATTTGCAAATCAGTGTGATACATCACATTAACAAAAGAAAAGATAAAAACTATATCATATGATCCTGTCAATAGATGCAGAAAAAGCATTTGACAAAATACAACATCCCATCTTAATAAAGACCCTCAAGAAAGTTTGGATAGAAGGAACTTACTTAAACATCATAAAAGCCATTTATGAGAAGCCCTCAGCTATCATCCTCAATGGGGAAAAACTGAGAGCTTTCCCCCAGAAATCAGGAACACGACAGGGATGCCCACTCTCACCACTGTTGTTTAACATAGTGCTGGAAATCCTAGCATCAGCCATCAGGCAACAAAAGGAAATCAAAGGCATCAGAATTGGCAAAGAGGAAGTCAAACTTTCACTTTTCGCAGATGACATGATACTCCACATAGAAAAGCTGACAGACTCCACCAGAAGCCTACTAGAACTGATCCATGAATTCAACAAAGTTACAGGGTACAAAATCAATGTAAAGAAATCGGTTGCATTTTTATACACCAATAATGAAGCAATGGAAAGAGAAATCAAGAAACTGATACCATTCACAATTGCACAAAAAGCCATAAAATACCTACAGATAAGCCTAACCAAAGATATAAGAGATCTGTATAATGAAAACTATAGAAAATTTATGAAGGAAACTGATGAAGACACAAAGAACTGGAAAAACATTCCATGCTCATGGATTGGAAGANAAACAGGATACCATATGTTTGCATGTATAAGTGGAGTAGGAGGAACTTAACATAGGACCATGGGGGAGAAGAAGGGGAAAAANTATTTAAGAAAAAAAAGGTATGCTGAGAACTCTGACAAATGGAGTTTTACACAATCCTATGTGGAAAGATAATGGTGTTCACAAAGAACACAAAGGGAAGTTCAAAGTTTTCCCTAATAAGCCCAGACTTAAAAACACTATGTACAGATGATGGAAATGTCAAGGTGGGCAGGCAGGGAGGGAGACATAATATTAAGTATAAATGTAAGAGGGTAGCACAGATATGCAATGGTAGGGCTAGAAAAGTTGATGACCCACGTGAGGCAAGACTAGGAAAAAGTACTAAAGATGGATAGAAGGGAATTTAAGGAATGCCTCAGTCAGTTGAGCATCTGACTTTGGCCCAGGTCACGATCTTGTGGTTTGTGAGTTCAAGCCCTGTGTCAGGCTCTGTGTGACAGCCCGGAGCCTGTTTTGGATTCTGTGTATCCTTCTGTCTCTCTGCCCCTCTCCCACTTGTGCTTTGTCTCTCTCTCTCTCTCTTTGTCTCTCAAAAATAGATAAATGTAAAAAAATTTTTTAATAAAAGGGAATATAAATTTTAGAGTAAGGAAACTGTTTTGGGGGCAAGAAAGATCAAGACAAGAGTGAGCCAAATATTTAGGCTGTTGGCATGTAATGTTGTTGTTAAGGTCTAATGAGACCAGAGAAAAATATGGACACTGATTGCTTCTGTCTCTCTCAACAAGGCAAACAATATTCAGACTGAAACATTTCAGCTTACAGTAGCAGGAAAGCCTGGACTAGCCAGGAGAGCCTGGATATGCTGCAGTAACAACTCTAAAAAAAAAATCAGTGGTTTAAATAACAAAGGCTTGGTTTTCGTACATGTAAAGTCCTTTATAGATTCAATCAGTTTGCTAGGCAGCTGCCCTTTGTACGTTGGCTCAATATTCCAGCTTACTTTGGTCTGGTGGCCCTGTGACATTAACGCATACTTCTTTCTGTGCAAGGGACAGGCTCCCCTTGAGGGGCGTGGAGAATCTCACACCCTCTTAAATGTTTCCACACAGAAGTGATCATCTTCATTTCCTCTCACATTTCATTGGCCAAAGCAAGTCACAGAATCACTTGCTTGTAAGGAATGGAAGGGGTGACCCTCCTGAGCACATGGAAGGAGAGGGCTTGGAAAGAGCAGTGAGCAACATTAACGCCTATCATAAGCTACCTCTACCTCCCTTCTCAATTCGGCTACAAACCTACAGTTTACCGACACTTGGAATATTTCTTTAGGCCATAGCAATGAACAGGTACAGGAAACAATGGGTTCTGGAGCCTCTGCAGTTTGTTTACTCCTCCACCCAGTCCTCCCTAGTCATTGTGGTCTAGGCGGGAAGAATGAAGGCTGCCCCCTATCCACACCAGGGGGAAGGGAAGGGGAAGGACTCTTGAGTAGGGAAGGGATTCGGAGAGCTTAAAAGCAGAATGCATGGCCAGCAATGGAGAACAGGTTCTTGCAGACTACATTATTTACTATTCTCTCTTCTTTGGGGATTTAAGGGTGTTGTGCCTTGGCTATACAATGGAAACTGCCAGTTTGCTAGGTTTCCCAGTAGCTGCTTGATGGGTAAGCAGAAAAGCCAAATTTGTGGGCAGTCCCTTTAGAGTTATAAAAAACACTAATAACCCTTTAAGATTAACCACTGGAAGATCCTTTTAGAACTATGAACTAGGGAAGAACATTTGAAGCTCTGAAAATCGCTCTCCAATGCTTCATCCACTCCCTGATAAACTAGTGCCTAAAAAGCTTTGCATGGTCCCTACTGTGTCTGACTTCACACCCTGTAGGAGCCTGGACCCTGGAGTGGATTAGACTTTGAAGGAGGGGTCTTGAGTCTCCCTTTAGCAGTCACCCCGAAGGCCATTGCATATCCTCTAGGTATCCTAGAATTGGTCTCATGGAGTATTTGAGGTTACAACAGGCTACTCCCAACACTTCAATTTCTGGCATAAATTTTGAAATATATCTCTGCTGTTCTATCAACAACAGCAGTCCTACTCAGGTAAAAAATTCCAATGGAGGGGCGCCTGGGTGGCTTAGTCGGTTAAGCGTCCGACTTTCGCTTGGGTCATGATCTCGCGGTTTGTGGGTTCGAGCCCCGCATCGGGCTCTGTGCTGACTGCCAGCTCAGAGCCTGGAGCCTGTTTCAGTCTGTGACTCCCTCTCTCTCTGACCCTCCCCTGCTCACGCTGTCTCTCTCTCTCTCTCCTAGAAATAAATAAAACATTAAAAAAATTTAAAAAAAAAATTCCAATGGAACTGGAATGCTCTTGCCTTACATGGCGATTTTGACAGTGTTAAGAAAGACACAAACTAGCGAAAGGCATGTTTCCACTCTTCTCTACGCTGTCTTTTATGTACAACCTACCAGTTAGCAGACTGGATGGATCAAAGACTGGCCCTAGTTCTGAGATTCATTCAGAGCTAAATTATACTTACTTCCCAATCAAGGTGGAAAATGTGGCTTCTCTGCTGACTCGGCTGATGAACTTCTACCCAGTGGCCCCGTGGTTCTTTGGCAGCTCCCCCGTAGTTCCTGTGCTGCCAGTGCGGTGGAGGTTTGGTGCACACATTTCCTGGACGTGATACAAGAAAAGAGCCCGGGATTATTTTTATAAGTGTTTGTTCCATAAATTAGAACAGATAATCCTTCCTGGTGCCACTGTACAACTTACTGAGAAGACGTATTTATGGAGCAGAGAACCGTTTAGAAAAAGTAGCCCCTTCTTCCAAATAAATGATGTAGGCTTAACGTCCAACAGCAAAAAACCATAAACAGGAAGAGTTGGGAGAGAATTCTAGAATAAATGGTTGAATTGAACTGACTTGTATCACAACATGTGTAGGAGCAAGAATGGAAACAAAGCGTACTATGTTGCAGAAAATATGTGCCTGAGACAGCAGGCATCTGCCAGGCTCTAAGTCTCAAGCAAGCCAGCTTCTCATTTGGAGGACTTTGTATTAAATTGCTGCAGATTTCAAGCAGAGCTCTAGAGGGCAGCAAAGACGCGGTTTCCTTGATGAAGAAGGTCACATTAAAAAATACAGGGTACCTTTTTTTTTTTGGCATATAGTGCCAATTTTTTTTATTTTTTACTGATGTTTCGGTTAAAATAGAGTCTGGTTTATTATAGAAATGCAGAATTTTAGGGCTTAGAAGTCTTGTAGTGTTGTCAAGTTAGTTCAGTCTTCTGCTTTACATATAACGAATGGCCCTGAGGGCCTAGCGATTTTAACAAGGTCATCTGGTAATAAAGTGGCATTTAAGACACCATCCCACCCCCTCACATTCACACAAGGACATATACATTTATTCGAGGTTCTAGAAATTTTTTTCTATCCTGAAATCATCTGGGCATTATGGAGGCTTGTTCCCACACTTAACTCATGTCCTATGGGGGAATATAAGGGGGAGTGACTGGAAGTCTTAAGTCTGAAGCTGGTGGTTTTTAAAAGCCCTAATTAAACTTGGACACAGAGGTTTCTCTAGTGTCAGATCAATTTAAATCTCCTCAGCCAAAACTTCCAGGCTTTGGACTCTAGGTGGCAACATAGGACCTTTCTTTTGCTTTCTGGGAGCATCGGCAATCTGGAAAAACCTTTCGGGAGGAAAGCTGTTTATTGCAGTTCTTCTCGACCCTGGTGGACTGACAGCACTTTCTCGTAGCTAAACTAATGATCAGAATCTGGATGCTCACTCCGTAGAATTATTTTCACTATAATCCTCTGACAATAACTATCATTTAACAGGTCATACTCCGTTATGTCATATGTTTGGTGGGGTCATATCTACACAGAAGTACATTTTTATTGATTTTTAAACTTAATAGCATTCGTACAGCCGCTGCCCCTCTTCTTCACTGAGCCACCCCTGCCTCCTCTCCACTCTCCCCAGCCAGCTCACAGCGTACAATTCTACCTACCCCCTCACTTTATCCTTGCTCCACCTAATATTTTAATTCAATGACATCAGCTTTAAATGGGCATAAAGGACAATTCTGAAAGAAAATAGATTCAGAGGATGGTCTGGTTAAGTTGGGAAGGGAGAGAATGACACTTCATGCGTCTCATTTCTGGATCCACAGTATTTCTAGAGCCAGGTTTCTGAAGAAACCAGGTTTCTTTAGACCTCTGCAGAGGTCTAAAAGTCATGTGGGAAGTTTGGACCGTACTTGGGTCCTACTGGGTCACAGTCCCTGGGGGTGGATCCTGGAATCTGTTGAGCTCCTAAAACTATGCAGTTGCATTTCTTTTTTTTTTTTTTTTTTTTNAATCCCATCACAGCCTCTGGTGTTCTGGCCTGGTGTCTGATTTCTTCTTCTTCATGAATAAAGACAGCCATCCATCACCTAGTGCCTGCCTGTTCCTCCTTTTTCCCTAACAGTGACCTGACCCCATAGGACCTAAGTACACATGACCGGAAGGGTGATATGGAATGGAAAGAACTTGAACCATGATCATATCTTACCTAGTAATTTAGCCTACAAGGGCTTCGGTTTCATCAATTAACTACAATCACATCATTGAGAGTTATTAATAATTATTATCATTATTATAGTATGTCTCTTTTCCCCTACTTAAAAAATTTTAAAATATGATTTTAAATTACACGATAGACAAATATATTCTCATTACAGAAACTCAAATGATATAGATGAGGTTAAAGTCCCAACCCAAAGTCCCTGCCAAGTACGATTGTGCTGCATACTAGTTTGAAACATGCTTTGATATCAGATTTTAGGACTCTTTCCATACTAGCACATTTAAATCCATTTCATTCTTTAGAACTGCTATAGAACACAGTCTTTTTTCCAGAACTACAGATTCTCAAGAAATTGTACATACAGCTTTACATACTGTTTTTTCATTTCCTATATATATGAATATTTTCCCATCTTGTCTTACATTCTTCAGAAAACATGATTTTAATTATTTCACAGTTGTCCAGCATATAAATATACTAAAATTGATTTAATAATTCTGACTGTTGGATATTTAGGTTGCTTTCGATTTTTGATTATTGTTCCTTTTAAAATAATTAACTCAATGCCATATATATATATATATATATACACACACACACATATATAATAACCAAGTAATTAAGGTCTTTGTAAAGTGGGTGATGAGGTCAAGGTCAATTCATAGTTTCTGCCCTTACTTGAGGCACAAATTGCTCTATGAGAGAGAATGGGTGTTACAGTCTAACTTCTTAAACTTTTGTTGAAACTCCACTCTCCTCAGCCAAATAACTGAAGCAAAATGAAGGTATCTTTCCAGAACTGTTTACTTTGAGCAGGTGAGCATTTTCACAATTAGAAGGGAAGTTTGCAATCAGTTTCTTTAATGGAAAAGGCACTCTTATGGAATTAATCCATGCCTGGCTCAGAGGAAGTAAGACTCTCCGAAATTGATTGGATTAAAGGGCTCCTTAAAATCAGAAATACTTGGGTACTCATCTGCTCTGCTGGGTGATTGACAGAGGTCTTCAAGCCATCATCCTTCATGGGAGGTACTTGGTGTAGAATCGTTGTGATTTCAGAGCCTCCTGGATTAGGATCAATTAAATCCATAAATAGAAATGAGTTGCCATTATTATCCCTAAAATGATACCCCAACATGTTCACCTGGCCCACTCCTGCGTCACATAGGAGTTACAAACAACTTGCAGCACTTGGCGGGGCACAGCTAAATGCAGATGCTGGGAGTAATCGTCATGGGCAAGATGTGCTGGGTTTTAAGTGAAATATGAACTTGACTATCTTGCCCCTTTAAAAATACAATGGGAGCAGGAGACATAGCCTCTACCCTTGAAGACATCTTAATCAAATACAATTGCACGACCAACATTTAAAGCACTAAACTAGAAGGCTTTACAGGCGAAATAAAATGCAATGGTGACTAAGGGCAGTTGCAGATTTAAAACAACATTGAGAAGGAAATGAATAGCATTACTCCACAAAAGTAGTCTGGATATTCCAATTATTCAGTGTTTCTTTTAGAATTACAATGCTCTTTGACTCAGAAAAATTTAGATAATTTGAGGTTCAATTTAGATTGTACAATTTTCATTATTTAACATCTGCTATCTTTGGGAATGTGATTAAAAGGGTGGTCCATAGCTAAGGGGAAACTGATCTCTCTCTCTCTCTCTCTCTTTCTGTTTCTTTGTCTCTCTCTCTTTCCCTTCCCCTCTGCCCCTTGCCAGATTCATCTGGTCCAAGGAGAAAGAAAATTAGGACTCTGGATTTATACAGCACCATTCATCATATGTGGCATCTGTGATTTCTTAACGCCTTCCATGATGCTGGGAACAGGGATTGCTGTCTCCTTTTTACTGAGAGAAAGTAACGCAAGGAAGGGTGAATGAGTGGTTTACTGGCCACCCAGCAGGACTGCAGTGCAGCCAGGATTAGGACACGGGGTTTCTGAATTCCAGAGTACTCCTGTTTCCTCTTTACCACTCTTACATTTTGCACCAAATGCTTGCACGCTTGCTTTCTGGTTAAAATAATTTATTTCACTTGCTTCTAACCAGAAGCAGAATGTTACCTTTCAGCCGTCCCCTGGGTGGAACTTTGTTCTCAGGCACTCACTTCTGACTCCACAGGGGGATAAGGCCCTGGGTCTCCAGGGAATGTGTGCTGGGAGCCCAAGGGTGAAAGGTCATCCCCCCTCACCAGCTCCTGTTCTTCCTTTGGCGAGTTGTCAGGCAGCCTCTCAACCATTGATCAATCAACCCCAACCGCAGCCTGACTTCCATGCGGCTATCACAAATTCTGACAAAACAAGCATCTTCCTTCCAACCCAGCTGGCCTCTCCCATCACCTCCGTGTCTTCACCATTCTGTCCCTATCTTATCTTTTTTCTTTCAACTCCTGAAGTCTTGAAGCTTTATTGACTCTAACCTCGGGAATTAGTCACCACCCTCTGCTGATCTGGAGAAGTTTCTATGAATTCTCACTCACCACCTCAGCCAGTGCAGTCAGATCACCTATAAATGTAGGAGTTTGTGCATATGAGATAAACAGTGGATGAATCAATAGATAAACACCAGAGGCTTTGTTAGAGCTGGGAAGGAATGTGGAGCTCATCTGATTCAACCATTTCATTTTTACAAATGAACAGACTTCTTTTTTCCCCCATGCAACCATCCAGCTTAAACTACTATAACTTTTATTCTATATTTGTCTAATTCCATTCATTTTTTAATGTTAGAGATAATGGTATATATTTTAAATTTAAGAATGTACCTATTATCTCTCAGGTTTACCCATTTTTGATAATAATGTATTACATCCCATATAGTATTTTAAAAATTTAAATTTTTTCCTAAATATCAAGGTAATACATGCTTAATATGTAAAATTCAGGAAGTAATCTATTAAGAAAAAATTATTACCCAATTCCACCTGTCAGACCTAGTTATTGTTAATGTTTTAATATGTTTCCTTCTAGTTTTACGTTACTGAACTCATGTTGTTTATAGAGTTTTATATTCTAGAGTGTTCGTTTGCTTAAAATATCATAAGCCTTTTCTGTGTCATTACAAATCCTTTGTATACATGATATAAATAGCTACATATAATCCCATCATTTTATGGTAACACAATCATCTTAACCATGCCCCTAACTCTGGGCCTCTAGGTTACTTTTAACTTTACCATAACTTAAGGTAATGCTTCAATAATACTTACGCATAAATATTTCTATATATTTCTGATCTTGGGAAAAAATCCTGGAAGTAAATAAGTTAAAAGCTATGTATATTTTTAAGGTTTTGAGACATTTTGCCCAATTGCTATCTAGGTAGATGGTGTCAACTGATATACCTGCCAACAGGTTTAAGAGTACCTTTTAAAATTGCTTCTCGGCCTTTTGGCTAAGATCAAGTGCAAAGTACCTTTTAAGTATTTTTTTCCAAAAATAGTATCCCATTTAAATCATCAATTCAGGTTTGACTGCCCCATGGTTTAGCTGCTGCCCAACACCAGTTCCAAATCAAAATTGCAAACCAGACTCCCAGCCCCTCTGTAATTGTGTTCCCTAAGATTGTTCACGCTCTGTTTGGGCCAGCCCCGTCTCCATGATGGCACTGCAAAGCAAAGTTGGCAGCTCTTTTTTATTTGCTTCCTGACCATGTATATTTTACTGTGCTAAATGTAGTTGAAAGCGACAGAGAGTGGACCACGTACTAGAAGCCAGAGGCACAAGAATTTCTAGCCTCAAACTGGTCTCAGTATAGACCAGAAGATAGTCTCCAAAGTCTGGAGGAAGGACAGAGTGATTGCTGCTGCTGTACTGGAGTCTGCACAAGGTCTGTGGACGCCCACACCAGGCACACGGACAGCAGCCCCTCAAGGCACAGGCAGTTTTTAAGGAGAAACAACACTTAACCTGTTATCTTCAGGGATGGAGAGTGTGCCAGATAGAAGACCCGAGATGACAACAGTCTATGTGGAGGGAAGTACTGAAGCAAACTTGCACGCTGTAGAGGTCAGCTTCCGGCTCTAGGCCCTTTAGAGACTTGTCATCTTAGGACAGTTACTTACCTTCTCTGTAGTTTAGATTCCTCATCTATAAAAATACTACTAAAATAAGGACCATGAGGAATAATGGAGAAAACTCAGACAAAGTGCTTAGAAAATATCTTGGTACATTGTAAGAACTCCAAAGATGTCAGATACCATCGTCATCGTCATCATCATTGTCATCATCATCGTAGTCATCATCACTGCTGGAGCAATGAGCTCCTACGAGGAAGTGGTGGCAGATGCGGGATTGGCAGGAGAAGGGTCAGTGAACAAAGGCCTTCTATAACATTCTGAGGAGGCTATACCTTACCCTGATATCCATCATTCCCTGTGAGATGTTTGCAGTTTGGGAGTTAACTGTCTCCAGGCAGGAGGCTGAACCCATAATCTCCTCGGATTCCTTCCAGCTCTGTGACAGGATTCCCACCTAAGAGCAAACAAACTCAGTTTTGATCCTGAGCACACAGTCTAACAGAACACAACTCCCTCCATTTAGTTTTGTGCCAATAGCCAAAGGAAGGTATCTTCTCTGCATTCTGGGATTTGTCATGGTTAACAGCCTCCCAGTGTGAATAATTCTTTGAATAATATCAAACTATTTAGTTAGAGAATAAATTCCTGGGAGTGGGGGAAGTATATAAAAGGACTCCCAGCCAAAAGAAAGAAGACCCGAGAATTGGGAATTATCACCTCTTGTGGGGCTTGATTTTACTAGATGGGAATGTGAAACAGGATTGACTGATGTTGTCCAGTGAATGGAGATTCTCTGCTCCCTTTCCCTCTTTTCTCTTGTAGCTTAAAACACTGCCGCAAGGAGGGCAGCTGGACCACAGCAGCCCTTGCCTCCCACATTGGGTTCACTTCTTTTCCTTTCTTTTTTTTTAAATTTTTAAGCTTATTTATTTATTTTGAGAGAGAGAGAGAGCACGCAAGCAGGGGAGGGGCAGAGAGAGAGGTATAGAGAGACTCCTAAGTGGGCTTCGTGCTGGAGCCCGACTCAGGGCTCATCTCATGAGCTGTGAGATCATGACCTGAGCCAAAATCCAGAGTCAGAGGCTTAACCAATTGAGCCACCCAGGCGCCCCAGGTTGCATTCATTTCTGACTGATTGGTTGGTACGTGAGGTACTGCTCATGTCTCCTCACTCCTGTCTCTCTGTCTCAATCTGCCTGTTCCCAGCTTCACACAACCCAGCTCCATTCAGCTTCTATGAAGGCAAATATGCCCCTAGAGCTGCATTGTTTTCTCCTTGGACAGACAGGCTGGAAGAAAGGAAATAACTATCCCTCTGAGTGTGTACCAGTTGTCCTGGCATAAATGTTATAGTGCCTCTTTTCCCTCTCCAACGTGTCCTGTATGGAGAGCGAGTTATATGCAAACTCTATGGTCACATAGAGTATTAAACATTTATCTTATCAAGGCCAGGGACTGGGTCACTTTTTATTATGAAATGTCCAGCACAGTGCCACCAAGTCTCCCATACTCTCTGTAGTGTAACCTTGGAGAACAGTCCTGGCCCCATAAAGGTTCTGGGACTTGAACATCAGTTTTTACCTGTAAAGGGGAGATAATAATACTTACGTTCTAGAACTGCAAACAGAACGAAGGGACTACTGATGTTACGTTCTGGGAAGTGCAAAACATTATATAAATGTCATGTTCCAGAACTTAACATGGCAATTGTCACATGGTAAGCATTCCATCGATGCTTGTTGGCTGAATGCATAGAGGAATAAACTAGTAATGATGAATTAACAACCTTTAGTGGAGAAATGATTGATTCTCCTAAAATTGGAATGCAATACTTAGCAACCAAAACTGATTTGAAATTTTACCCTACAGCCAATCTATAGATAAGATGGCAAAATGAACTTCTCCCATAGCCTTGCTGTGAGGACTAGAAAGTAAGTAATTGAGAAATATTAGGGCAAGTGGCAAATGAAGCTGAAACACAACTAACAGTGGCACAAGGAGGCAGGTCCCTATAAGTTGGCCCTTACTGTCACTTGAGGGCCGGCAGGTGACGAGAGGGGAAGGACACACCCTACCTGTTTTTCTGGTAACACTCATAACCTGTAGACAGTACTGACCCAGGATGGTGATTCAAGTTGGAATTCTTGATTCTTGTTTAACTCGAGAGCATAACAAGGGAAGTGCATTGCCTATACTAGTGCGGAAACTCCACTGTCTGGTGCACTTTTATGACCTGACTGGTCCCTCACTAATAGGCACCATAAAATGCTAATTCGTCTTCTTTTCTGATTGGAAAGGGAAAGTTCAATCAGAAAACAAAGCATTGAACTGAATTTCTTTTCAGCCTGGGTGTTAGAATGTATGATTCTGGAATCACAGAAGTCTGACTTCCACATCAGATTTCATTTTTCATGGTTAGAGCTAACAAAAAGGAGATCCTGACAAAGAGGCAGGAATCTCAACTAAATAGCACTAAATACCTATTCTGCGTATTTCTCCTAACACTGGAACTGGCTCTGGCCCAGTTATTTGGCATTTTGTGGCATTTGAGCCCCCACAGAAACGATAAAGGCTGTGGGATTTTTATTGATAGGATTGTTGGATATATACAAAACCTTTTCCTTTAGAAGCATATTTTTTAACTTTGAAAAATCAGCTTATCAATAACTGTGTTTCCCATTTATTTGTGCTTATCAGCACGGTCCTCTCTGAATATCAACAACTGGAGATTGGATGAGGTCTCAGAGCCCTTTGGCACTGTTGGTACCACAAGGAGAGCAAGAGAAGGCCCTGACCCTTTCCTCCACAAGCTTGCTCTCTAACTGGGCTCACAGGACATATACATGAGAAAATAGGTAGTGACATGAAGCAGAAATGGCAACCATTCCACTGCTCTGAGAGCATGAGTGAGAGGTAGAGACATGACATGATAGAGAAGCAAAACCCTCCCCAAACAAGTTGAGACCAGATGCAGTACGCCATACCATTGTTAATTTTAGCAGGTCCAGATCATTGCTAATTTAATAAGAAAAGAGCAAAAGTTTTAAAGTGAACATGGCTGTCTTAGAAGTAACAAAAGAAGTCACACTACTCTGCTACTTTTACTCCTGAAAATTTGCTCTGTAGAGATGATGAATTGCCTCACCACTGTTTTCACTGCACATGAATGTTTAATGGTAAATCCTTTTAGGGTAGTTCGCATATGATTTTAGGTGCTACAGTTACATACCATGATGGTTACGCCTTTGGGTGTGGGCTTTCAGTAGTTCTTTCCTGCTTGATAAATATCATTAGACACCCCCGGTTGTGGGACAGGCCCCTAGCCTGCCTCTTCATCTCAGTCCCGAGGAGCTCATTCGTATTTTCGGTCCTGCTCACATAAGTCTGTAAGCAACTCCTGTACCTGTGCTAGGGTTCTAAGGGTTCGTTCCCTCACAGCGGGATCACTGTGGTACCGATTTCTCCTGCCTTGGTTTTGTCAAGGGGCTCATTGATAGGATCTTTTAGGAGATGATCTATTCTTCCTCCTCCTGATCAGTTGAGATTTCCAAGTTCTTACCCCAGCCACGTGGGCAATGCACCGCCCTAAGAACTAGAAGTTACTTAGGAGAAGTGTTGCAACATGACAAAGCCAGCAGAGCTGAGGCAGCACAGAAGGCACTCCTAGACAGGTGTGCAAGTATGAGACACTGCCAAGGAAGTCACAGCATGCAGCCAAGCACACTGTGTGACCCTCCAAAGATAGACGGCAAAGATGTAACCTTAGAGGCAGGAAAATTTGGATGCAAATCCTGGCTATGCCATTTAATAAAATGGGAATGTCATAAAATATAATTCCCAAAGTTATGAGGTCTGAATGAATTACCTTTTATAAAGTGTTTAGCCCTATGGTTGGCATATTGTAGCTTCTTTTCTGGAAATGTGGGAAGAATTGCATAAAGGACACATTGACCCCTCAACTCAATGAAAAGCTGCAGAGAGAGATTTAATCCACCCAGGGAGACTCATCCACAATTAGTCACACAGTAAAAGCAATGAGGCCCTTGAAGAGAAGCATTAATATTGAGGAAAGGTCATGAACTTTTGCTGGTCAAAAATAGTGGAAACATTATTAACCAGCTCGTTTCACTAAGAGAGAGTTCCCATCACATTGCTTTTCACATAATGGAAACTGAATAAGTGTTTCTTGAATATACTGTATAATAATATTATATATTAAATATCACATATGAATGAAAATTATAAAATTAATAAATTAAATAAATAAAAATAATTTAATTATTTTTAAAATAATATCATATTCTGTCTATAAGGTCAAAACCATGCAAAATACAAATTACTCTTGGGGGAAGCATAATTCAGATGTTTCAGGATGCTTTTGTGCTCCGAGACATTACTTTGCATATTAGTTCTCACTGAGTGTAATAGGTGGAATTGTGTCCTCCCAAAAGATAGGTTTTAACCTTGGGTACTTGTGAATGTGCCATTTGGAAATAGGGTCATTGCAGATGGAATTGGTTAAGATGAAGTCATATGGGAGTAGGATGGATGGGACCTAAATCCAATAACTAGTGTCCTTCTAAGAAGAAAAAAAGATGCACAGAAAACACACACACAGGGGAGCAGTCCATGTGATGACAGAGACAGAGGCTGAGATGTCGTGGCTGCAAGCCAGGGACACCGGGATTACTGGCCACCACCAGGAATTGCTAGGAAGAGACAAGGAAGATCCTTCCCTAGAGCCTTCAGAGAGAGTGTAGCCCTGCTGACATCTTGATTTCAGGACTGTAGCCTCCGGATCTTTGAGAAAATACACTTCTATTGTTGTAAGCCACCAAGGTTCTGGTGATGGCTTACAGCAGCTCTAGAAAATGAATACATCAGGATATACCTGGGTGGAAGTTTTAGTGCCCACGTTTTATGTTCTCACAAAAGCAGAAGTTAGATTTTAATAGGAGAGATGTTCCTTAGTACACTTAGCATATTCATGCAATAATCCTATACATTAAAAAATAATGATATGTTATTGAAAAATTATGTGTATATCAAACTGTAGCACCTAAAATCATATGCGAACTACCCTAAAAGGATTTACCATTAAACATTCATGTGCAGTGAAAACAGTGGTGAGGCAATTCATCATCTCTACAGAGCAAATTTTCAGGAGTAAAAGTAGCAGAGTAGTGTGACTTCTTTTGTTACTTCTAAGACAGCCATGTTCACTTTAAAACTTTTGCTCTTTTCTTATTAAATTAGCAATGATCTGGACCTGCTAAAATTAACAAAGTTAAGTACCATTCTGAACAAAACGCTGTTTTTCCCTGTAAGATAAAAACTTAGCATAAAACTCTAAGCGTGAGAAAGTTCAGGTTACCTTGTATTTACAGTCTTTATCAAGCAAATAATATTCATATTTTGAATTATGCAAATAAGCATTTACATGATAAATTGTAATTGCTCTCAGACAGCTGTTTATAATTGGGTAAATGAGACACACTTTTAAATTGTCTAAATACATACTTACCCATGTTTACATATTTATACACTAGACTGTAACTGTTCTGAATCAGCTGTTAGCAACTATTGTGTCTTATACAGACCAAGGGAAGAGAACTTTTCCTAAAAACACCAAAATCCCTTTTCACTTGCTAGAATGACCAAATCGTTGGCAATCCTTCTCATCTTCTCAAATAAGGGGTGACCTCTCTCAATATACCCCTTGCCCATGGTATTCCACACTGCTTCAAACAGGAAATGATTTTATATCACTTTGGTTGGGTGGGGAATTAATCCTGATTCATATTCTCATCTGATTAGATACCCCTGTGACAAAGAACTATGTTCCTTCTAATAGAATGGTTTTATACTTTAAAGGTCCAATTGTCTTATATTTATCAGTGTATTCTTTTTAAAAATTATGTATTTAAATTTGTATTGGTTTCAGGAGTAGAACCCAGCGATTCATCTCTAACATATAACACCCAGTGTTCATCCCAACCAGTGCCCTTCTTAATGCCTGTCACCCATTTAGCCCAGCCACCCACTCAGTCCCCTGTAGCAACCCTCCATTTCTTCTCTTACAAGTCTCTTACGGTTTGCCCCCCTCTCTGATTTTATTTTCCATCTCTTGCCCTAATGTTCATCTGTTTTGTTTCTTAAATTCCACATATGAGTGAAATAATATTTGTCTTTCTCTGACTGACTGCCTTCACTTAGCATAATACTCTCTAGTTCCATCCTTTCAGCAATGGATTCTTAGGTCAATCAGAAAATATCAACAGGTATTTTCTTTGAAAAATACAGGAAAAATACAGAGCACCAGCGCCTGTCCTGAAGAAGCACCTAGAATTAGCATGTCTGAAATGTTCAGAAAGCAATTTAAAGGAAAAGCAGATGGTGTTGACTATAAGAGCTAAGGGAACTTAGAAAACAAAAGAAGGGGCAGGATGCAGGGTCTTGGGCAAGGTGGCCTGGGTTTTGAGGACTCTGGGAATAGCCCACTTCTCTCTGTAGAGTGAGGACTGTCAGGCTGCTGTGAGGCAGGCCTGAATGAGCAACAGAGGGCCTGTGGAATTGAATACACAACCCTCTTCCCACCAAATTCACATGCACCCTCCTCCCCTCCCCCATACCTTCCCTCAGAAATACAAGAGCCTGATGTGAGTGACACAGCCTTACGGTAACCATTCCCTCCTCTCCATTTTTCCCAGCAGGCAAGGAATCCTCCTCCGATCCCCACCTTAAAAAAGTATCTTCACGCATTTCCCTTTGCTTTCTTAGAGCAGTCAATATTTGCCTTGTTCTGCTTTCCTCTAGGCGAATGCTTTTGTTTCTAATTCATCTCATTCTGTTCTTATATGGTGTTTTATATGTGCCAGAGAGAACTTTTACAAGGTGCTCTGGTTGAATTGAAAGGATTCAAATGCTACTTCAGGGATTCACACACTGGGAAGAATGAATCCGAAAGCATAGCAACTGGGGAAAACACCTTGAGGCGGCTATCAAGACACCAAGAAATGAAAACATTAGGGCTTGGGAGGCTGAGCCTCTATCCTTCCATTAAGCGCAGTGAGAGCCTTGGCACTTCGAGCAGAGATTCAGAGATTTAGAGACGTAACAGCAAGTAGGCCTGAGACCAAAGCTCTGAAACTGGAGGGTCTGGGTAATGCGGCTGAGTTTAAGGAAATCTCTTCTGTAGGCAACTTCTTCCTAACTCTGTTCAGGTAAGAAAGGCTCCTTCAGGGACTAGTACTGCAGGGCACCGGGAAGTAGAAAGCAGCCTAGATTAGGAAAATCTGGTCTTGAAGCCAAACTGTGAGATGCTGGGCAAGTCACCCAAACTCTTTCTGTGCCTCAGTTTCTTCTGTGAATTGGATGAAGTTCAACTCGGCTCTGTGACTGACGACTCTAAACTTATTATAGTATAGCTCTCAGCTGGTGTGTGAATATAAAACTCAGCCTCTCCATCTCCCCAGGATCATTATCATAGCAACAATTGCCATGATAAACATCTATTAACTGTGGGCAAGCGCCATGCCAAGCACTTTCCATAAAATATCTCAATGATCCTCACAATATCCATATGAATGATTATTTCTATTTTATAGGTGAGGAAACTGTGGCTCCAATAAATTATAAAAGTTGACCCAGGTCACCCAGGTTATTCAGACAGCCAGACTCTGAACCCAGATCTTGTTCCATGTGTCTGTTCCCCAAATCTGGTGCATGTTGGATAGAAAAACCAGGTGCTCCTTCTAGACTCTGCCTTATGCTTAATTAGGTCAGCTTCAGTGCTAGCTGTGTGCTTGTTGTTCATGAGTTACTCATATATTTATGGATTACAATTTTCTCAAAAATTTTGCCCCTTGAGGGACTTGCATGCCACTGATAATGAGGCTGGGAGGGTGGGCGGCCTTGTGGTGGTGGGTGGAGGGTGTTTATATTTGTGTAAGTCAGTTGACTCTAGTTAGTATGTAGTCATTATCTTTGACAGCCTTCTAAATCTACTAGGCATATGACTACTGGCCACAGAAGCCAGAGTGCAGACCTCCCTCCAAGTGGGTTCTATTTGGAGGAAGAAAATTGGCTGTGGATACAAATGTGGCATGGAATAAGAATAAGACAATCGCCCACCACCTTAGCTCCCTCCTGAGCAGGACTCTGGGTGGCTGGCCTGTCCCCACCCCTTCTCTGGCTTCAGGTCTCTGTCTGTCTCCAGAATTGACTCAGATCACCTTGGGTGGTCGCTCCCATGGCCATTATGCACGTGCAGCTTTCTGCCTATTGACATTAGGGGATGTGCCCCCACCTTCCCTTTGTTTCATCCTCCATTTAAGACACATTTGTTCTCACTGGCTTTTAACTGGTTTTCAATCTATGTTCATTGCTAGGGTGAGTTATCTTCTTTAAAAAATGCAACTTACAACGGGTTTTCTATGCTGTCCAATTAGCATTGTTAAGCTGTTTGGAAACAAATACAACTTAGAGCAGATGAAATCACAGTCTGCTATTCAATGAGATGCTGCTAAAAAGCCAATCACAAGAGGATTCCTAGAAATTAGGCTCAGTTCCCAACAAGGACTTTTAAAATGCTGTAGGCCTTCAAATCTTGATTGGTATCTGAACAAAACCACCCTTTCTCCTCTACAATTCCTGATGTGCTGCTCCAGAGGTGATCAAGCCAGCTCTCTGCCTCGGGCCTTCCTTTTACCAACTTCCAGCTGGTAAACGATAGCTGGATAGAGATGGGTGATCACCAAGCTGAAATAAGCACTCACCCAGTTTCTCTTACCTTCCTCCCTCCCTTCACCCAATCTATTTGACCTCCACTCAGTGGGACACCTTGGATTCACTTAAACACACTAGCTGGTTTTCTCCCCTCTACTGCTTACCCCTTGGGGATGCTCCTTTCAGGAGTCAGCTGATGGAAGAATCAAGATCCTACCAGGATTTGAATAATAGAGTATCTCTAGGATTTGATCTTCCTAGGATTTGAATAATAGAAAATCTCAACAATGGAAAACTGAGTGTGCATCGTGAAAAGAGATTCTCTTATACTTTTTCCTAATTGTTCTATAAAAGAAATTATTAAGATGATAATTCATGAAAATTGGGTGGTTGTCATTTTTGTTACAGAGGAAACTAAAAGGCTAAATTTACTAGAGATGACTGCTAATTACATTGTCTAACCCCCTGCATTCTGACATCTGAGCTTTCACAAGGTTCATCACTTAATATGTAAGAAATTGAATGTCTAATGTTAGACACACGTATTATTTCTTTGATTTTTCCCCCTTGAAATTCATTTTACAGCCCAGTCCTTTTGCTTAAGGGGAAAAGGTGGGGGTTTTCTTTCTTTTTTCTTAAGTAGTCAAGACCAAAGAAGTAACTAAAATCCAATGTGTAGCCATCCATTTCTTTTCTCATGCTACCAACCATCCAAACATACACTTAATCCCAATGCCTAAGAAAAGAACTAAGTTTCAATTATATATCCAAAAAAAGTGCATACCATCCATAACCATCCCGAAATAGATCAATCTAGTTTTTACAAACTGTCTTGATTTGAGGAGCTAGTAATGAAAATGAGCAATGGACACATGCTGTGTCAGACACAGTCTTTACAGTTGGTTCATGCGGACCATGGACAGAAGAAGGCTGAAAACAGACTTGGAAACTGCAGGGGAGTGAGCTGGGACTGGCTATAAATTAAATGAGAACTTGAAAAGTAGGTGGGATAAAAGAAAAATACAATGCAAGTTTTGTGAAGCACTCTCTTAAATTTCATCAGGTTCCTGTTACTAAGCAAAATGTTATATTTTAAGGACAAGCGAACAACAGTTTAAGATAGGTCTTATTAAAAACAAAAGAAACTTATTTGGTAGGAGAAATTTTTTCCTGTCACTTAGTTAAAGGCTATAACCAATTTAAAAATACAAACATATATTAAAGACGAATCTCTCATCTTGGGGCTACTCAAACTATCATTTAAGAAATCACCTAAAAAAAAAAAAACAGCTTTATCATACATAACAGTGTTAAATACACAGCATGCATATGTTAGTATCAGAATTTACTTAGATAAAGTCATTTCTTAGTTGTTTCCCAACTTGGGTAAGTCCAGTTTATGGGTTTTAAGACTCAGAGCAAGGAAAGTAGAAAAATAAGTTTCTCAAGAAATTCTTAACACCCTTCTTCATACACTGTTGTTGAGATAAAAGTAAACTTAAAATGCCTAGTGTTGAGCTTTGTCATTTATATATTTGTCTGATGGCTCCAGAGGTAGTTTCCATGGTAAGCTCCCTGTGCACAAGAAGCAGGGTGAGTGGAATGTCTCCTTCCAATGAAGAACTTTTCACTGACAGTGATAAAGGCCAAGAACCTCCTTCACACAAATGATTGAAAAACAGAACACGAAGGACATTTTTATTTTGTTTTGTTTCCTTTGTGTGGTATGTGACTTCAGTGCAAATACCCATTTAATCAAGAATACAAAGACAGCCACCTTTGCTGGCTAAGGGATTTCCAGAGACTGCAGTAACCGTATAGCTCTTTTAGTGTGTGTGTGTGTGTGTGTGTGTGTGTGCGCGTGCGCGTGCGTGCGTGTAAATTCCTGCAGGTTGTCATCTCATGCTCTTGTTTCCTCTTGGGATAAAGAGTTTTTCTGAAGAAACATTTCGAAGTGAACTAAATAGAATCTAGAAAAACTTGAACGCTTTAGAAGGTGAAGTTTACTTACTTTTTATCTTCTTAATTTTCTTATTGAGATATGATTGATATATAACATTGTATTCGTTTTTAGGCATACAACATAATGGTTTGATAACCGTATATATTGCAAAATGATCATCAGAATCAGTTTAGTTAATGTCCATCACCACACAAAGGTACAGACTTTTTTCTTGTAATGGGAACTTTTAAGATCTACTCTCTTAGCATATTATACTATATGTTAACTAACTAGAATTCAAATAAAAAATTGAAACAAAAAAGTCTGCTCCCTTAGCAACAGTTAAGTTTATCATACGATATTGTTCATGATAGTCACCATCCTGTGCATTACTTCCCTGGGACTTATTTATCTTATAACTGGAAGCTATTGTAATTAATTTTTAGAAATACAAATACTTGGAGGAAGCATAGAGAAGCCACCGTTGACTGGAAATTTCTGGTTTATGCATTTTTTTTCTGAGTCGATGAGATAAAATTGAACTTGTCACTCTAAGACAGGCTCTCTTTCTCTTTCACCTCTTACTCACTATTTTCTAATACCTTCTATTACAATAGACTTTCTTTCTCCTTTTTACATCCTCTTCATTCCCCCACCAATTTCTTCTATTCTGGGGATATCACCATCTACCTGCCTGTAAGTCTCTCCTTAAGCTTTGCTTCCCCTAGGTAATCCATCCTGACTCAGGATGCAACAACAAATGTGAGTGTACATTGCAATGTTCTCAAACGTATAAAATGTAAAGTAATATTTTATTACTACTGCTGTCATCATCACTCTAAGAAAATGGAATATTTGATTCTTTAGACCTATCAGACTGTGGTCCTTGTCTTCAACAGATATTAACAAATACTTCTCAAGACTAATAACTGGTTTAGTGTTTAAGTTGCTGTCAATAAGAAATAATATCTCACTTTAATAATATAACCCTTTTAAAATCCCAAACTTAATCTCAAAGTAAAGGTACATAGAAAAAGCGGCCTCGTTATAATGGTTGGGTAATTTAAGAAAAAATAACTAATTTGAAATGAAGTGTCAGTGGTTATAAGCATGTACTTCAGGCAGGCCTATGTGAGGTACTGGGGTCAGTCTACCCTGTCAGTGTTTGTATGTGACACTAAATGTGACTCAGGGCCTGGACCTTTATCGTGTAAACATCAATAAGGATGCTATGTTATATAAACTATATATCAGTTAAGCAAAGGAGTCTAAAGTGGCATCTTTAAAAAAAGATTAGACAAAGATGAGAAGTTCAGCTCTGAACAAATTGGATGTGTCACCCTCCCCAAGGTGTGTAATTATTTCTACTCTGACAACTTACATTCCATGCTATCACAGCTACCCTAGTTATACCATTGTAAGGTATAGGAAAGACCAGAAGTACCTAAGAAACTAGTTTAAATTTTAAGTTACTTGCTGGCTCTTTAGGAAATGGAAAACTATATATTTAATTAAATATCTTTACTTTTTAATTCGCTGAACCATGTAATTTCCTATATTTTTTTCATTTTATACCTAAACAACTAGCTAAACATAGTAGGAGAGAAAAACTTTTCTCCTAGAGATCAACAACAACAAAAAGTAGGTATTAAGTCAATATTTTAAGGAATTTAAGATGAGATCTTTCAAATCTTGTCATTCAGCATTAAGCAATAAAATCTGAAGCCCATTTCAAAGATGTACTAAATCCCCAGTCTGAAAGTAATTGCTGCTCCTTGTCCTATATGTACATCATCAATACAAAGAAGAATGAGCCGCAGTGAGGCCTGGACCACCGCCTAGCAATTGATTATTAGCCATTAAAAGGGAAATGTTTACTTATTCATGGCAACCAGTTTTCAGAAGGAAAGGCAAAGGCCTCTGATTTTAAATGCTGCTTTTTCTTTCTATCCTAAGTCTGATCAAGATCATTCACTTCTTCTTGGAGGTATCAAAAGCCCATTTTTATTTCTCCTTAAACTCCTGCTAGTTTTTAACCACAATACTGATAAAAAGGGGAGAGCAGTTGCTATGAGGCAAAGAAAAATGTCCTGGCAGTTGAGGGCCCTCCATCTATCAAGGGGAATTTGCAATGTTGCCTCTCTTCAGTACTGTATAGATTTGCAGGATTTTGTGAAACACTTAACCAAAATGGAAGGATTTAAAAACGGAATGCAAGATATAAATGTAATCATTTTTTTTAAATCAAGATACTTTAGTTTTATTTCACAATTTTCTAGTCTTAAATTCTTAAGCACGCAGCAGTGATGATCATCTTGGATAATACTTTTGAAAGGGCGATTAGTGCAGACTGCTTAAATATATTCACTGTAGCACAGATGCCTAACGATTAAAAACTCTTACTAGGATTGAGATGTGCTACAACCAGTTACAGGGAAACAAATACTTATCTAATTAAATAATAATATTCACAAGCTATGTTGAGTTGCAAAATAAGTTCAAATGTCCAGAACACCAAACAATATTTTAAAATCTAGAAAGGATATGCAGTTAGATGTTTACTTGTGATACTAAGAATCTCTTATGAATTGAAGGCAATTTATGTAAAGATTTCTAGTATGTGTAAAACTTAAGATGTTGCCTAGTTTTTCTAACTGACCCAATATGAAAATAATTTTCTCCTCCCGTGCCTTTGAGTTCATCTGATATGAAGAGGCAATAAAGAAAGTGCCTTTCACTAATAATTCTGGCTGTTTACCTCCTTTCCTCCATTACTTCAGAAGGCACAGTTTACATGGAGCAACCTCCTGGAGTCCCCAGGCTCTGGCTGTTGGAAATAATTTAGATAAAGTCCCAGAGCCCAGTTGAGAGGGAGACTGGAGTAGGCTGCAGAGGCACTTATGCAGGAGGGAGGAAACCACAATGACACAGGGAAGTTGCAGCGCTTTCTAGAACCAGGAGGTAGAGAGTTTTCCTAGGATATTCAGAACACAGACGGGGACCCAGGAACACTGTTGCCAGGTCAGGGAAGGTAAGGTTAGAAGTAATATTTGGAGCTAATCCCAGAGCTACATCCTTCTCAGAGCACTCCTGC